>NW_026525804.1:20000-25315 GCF_943734725.1 Anopheles marshallii | reverse complement strand
AGCAATCCAACACTATGTGAGCTATTCCAACTTGTACGTTCAACTGGTGAACATTATGTTGTGAAGGCGAGCTCCACTGTACTTACCACCGGGTATGGTGTTCGTACAACCATCAGTAAACATGCGAACCAACGACGATCGAAGGAATGAATTCCGATCTCAGCATCGTTGGCTATGATCGGACAATTTACGGGCTTGCAATCCTCTACTTTCCAAGACCACAGTAGCGGTCTTCAACGTGCGTTCAACTTTCCAACACTTGTGAGCTATTCCAATCTATGCGTCCAACTGGTGAACATTATGTTGTGAAGGCGAGCTCCACTGTACTTACCACCGGGTATGGTGTTCGTACAACCATCAGTAAACATGTGAACCAACGACGATCGAAGGAATAAATTCCGTTCTCAGCATCGCTGGCTATGATCGGGCAATTTACGGGCTTGCAATCCTCTCCTTTCCATGACCACCGGAGCAGTCTGGAATGTGTGTTTCCAGCAATCCAACACTTGTGAGCTATTCCAATCTATGCGTCCAACTGGTGAACATTATGTTGTGAAGGCGAGCTCCACTGTACTTACCACCGGGTATGGTGTTCGTACAACCATCAGTAAACATGTGAACCAACGACGATCGAAGGAATAAATTCCGTTCTCAGCATCGTTGGCTATGATCGGGCAATTTACGGGCTTGCAATCCTCCTATGCACCTGGTAATGTATGGTAGTGTTTCCTGCTGCTTTCCTGATTTGGATGTGTACCATGGCCTTTATCAGGCACTCTCTACTAGCTCCGGAATCGAACCCTGATTCCCGCTTCCCGTCACAACCATGGTAGTCCTCTACACTACCATCAATAGTTGATGGGGCACAGTCAAGTGAAAGATCGGTACCAGACTTCAACTCAATCGGCCGATTGGTTTAACTAATAAGTGCACCGGTTCTACCACCTTCAGAAGCAGCATTCCCGGCCTGTTGCATGTATTAGCTCTGGTTTTCATCAATCTTCCCCTGCTGTGTTATACTGAGCTTATGCGGTTTCTCGATTGTCGTGCAAAGTGTGTTATCACACATACCCAATATGCTCAACTCTCATGTTCGTTTGACGCACCAAACTTTATTAGTGATGCACCACACAACAGGTTTTAATATACGCGATCGTGTGTGATTCAGTGTGAACTTGGTGCGCCAAGTCCATTTGTGATGCATCACTTAGCTAACCATCTTTCGGGACTGTTTAGGGTATGTGCTCCTCCACATCTATGCTTACTCGTACACATTCTCTGTCAATAGGTTTAAGATCGGGCATTCTACCATATCATTGCCTTAATGCTTTCAAATCAAGGCTACCAGGGTAGCCTAATTGCGTTCGAAACTCAACTTGTGAGCTGTCGGCCCTAGAAGTTTTTTAGGCTGCTAGGACCTCTCTCTATATTTTGCCTTTGGACTTCTCGAAGCTCAACTTGTGAGCAGTTCCATGCACCACTACCCGTATCTCTTAGCTTAGTTCTAGCCATGTGCGTTCAAAGCTCAACGTTAAGCTGTGTCCTGCACCACAATCGTTATATAATAAGCTTATCTCTAAGCTTTTTGCGTTCAATGCTCAACGTTAAGCTATCCCTTCGCTTAGAACCTCGCTCTACATTTTGCCTTTGGACTTCTCGAAGCTCAACTTGTGAGCAGTTCCATGCACCACTATAGGTATCTCTTAGCTTAGTTCTAGCCATGTGCGTTCAAAGCTCAACGTTAAGCTGTGTCCTGCACCACAATCGTTATATAATAAGCTTATCTCTAAGCTTTTTTGCGTTCAATGCTCAACGTTAAGCTATCCCTTCGCTTAGAACCTCGCTCTATATTCAACTTTCAGATACCTCAAATCTCAACTTATGTGGTCTGCTATCGAGCTTGAAGGGCTTCGTTCTCTGACAGAGGGGGGTTTTTGGGCCAAATTATGCAATATTAGTTTAACCTCCGTCGCAGAACCACATTTGACCAGGTCGAGAAAAAAATTTTTTCGTGACGACCTGGTCCCCCATAGTAGGGAATGAACATGACATCTTAACCATATTTGACCATTTTCAAATTTCTCGTCGCGGAATGATGACTTTACTAGTAAAATTTGTTCCGGGTAGGGACCTCCCATACAAAATTTTCATCGCTCCAAAAGTGATTTTGTTTCACTTTTCAACATTTACAAGGTCCATAAATCATGTTTTGAGACGATATGGAAAAAAAAATTTTTTGCCCGTCTCGACCAACTCGACCGATGGTGACCACAGTAGGGTGCTCCATACAAATTTTCCTTATGTGGAATTTTCAGTGTAAAATAAGGTTTCTCCAATCGATCGCGGGTTTCACTTTTCATCATTTGCTAGGTCTAACTATGATGTTTTGAGTGGTCCCGCAAAAATTTTTTCTCTTGGCCAGTCGACCCTTTCGTCCATGTCGGTGTGTTCTGCAGTAGGGTGCTCCATACAAATTTTCCTTATGTGGAATTTTTCAGTGTAAAATAAGGTTTCTCCAATCGATCGCGGGTTTCACTTTTCATCATTTGCTAGGTCTAACTATGATGTTTTGAGTGGTCCCGCAAAAATTTTTTCTTGGACCGGGCCTTCCTTCCCGGCCCTGTCGGTGTGCTCTGCAGTAGGGTGCTCCATACAAATTTTCCTTATGTGGAATTTTTCAGTGTAAAATAAGGTTTCTCCAATCGATCGCGGGTTTCACTTTTCATCATTTGCTAGGTCTAACTATGATGTTTTGAGTGGTCCCGCAAAAATTTTTTCTTGGACCGGGCCTTCCTTCCCGGCCCTGTCGGTGTGCTCTGCAGTAGGGTGCTCCATACAAATTTTCCTTATGTGGAATTTTTCAGTGTAAAATAAGGTTTCTCCAATCGATCGCGGGTTTCACTTTTCATCATTTGCTAGGTCTAACTATGATGTTTTGAGTGGTCCCGCAAAAATTTTTTCTTGGACCGGGCCTTCCTTCCCGGCCCTGTCGGTGTGCTCTGCAGTAGGGTGCTCCATACAAATTTTCCTTATGTGGAATTTTTCAGTGTAAAATAAGGTTTCTCCAATCGATCGCGGGTTTCACTTTTCATCATTTGCTAGGTCTAACTATGATGTTTTGAGTGGTCCCGCAAAAATTTTTTCTTGGACCGGGCCTTCCTTCCCGGCCCTGTCGGTGTGCTCTGCAGTAGGGTGCTCCATACAAATTTTCCTTATGTGGAATTTTTCAGTGTAAAATAAGGTTTCTCCAATCGATCGCGGGTTTCACTTTTCATCATTTGCTAGGTCTAACTATGATGTTTTGAGTGGTCCCGCAAAAATTTTTTCTTGGACCGGGCCTTCCTTCCCGGCCCTGTCGGTGTGCTCTGCAGTAGGGTGCTCCATACAAATTTTCCTTATGTGGAATTTTTCAGTGTAAAATAAGGTTTCTCCAATCGATCGCGGGTTTCACTTTTCATCATTTGCTAGGTCTAACTATGATGTTTTGAGTGGTCCCGCAAAAATTTTTTCTTGGACCGGGCCTTCCTTCCCGGCCCTGTCGGTGTGCTCTGCAGTAGGGTGCTCCATACAAATTTTCCTTATGTGGAATTTTTCAGTGTAAAATAAGGTTTCTCCAATCGATCGCGGGTTTCACTTTTCATCATTTGCTAGGTCTAACTATGATGTTTTGAGTGGTCCCGCAAAAATTTTTTCTTGGACCGGGCCTTCCTTCCCGGCCCTGTCGGTGTGCTCTGCAGTAGGGTGCTCCATACAAATTTTCCTTATGTGGAATTTTTCAGTGTAAAATAAGGTTTCTCCAATCGATCGCGGGTTTCACTTTTCATCATTTGCTAGGTCTAACTATGATGTTTTGAGTGGTCCCGCAAAAATTTTTTCTTGGACCGGGCCTTCCTTCCCGGCCCTGTCGGTGTGCTCTGCAGTAGGGTGCTCCATACAAATTTTCCTTATGTGGAATTTTTCAGTGTAAAATAAGGTTTCTCCAATCGATCGCGGGTTTCACTTTTCATCATTTGCTAGGTCTAACTATGATGTTTTGAGTGGTCCCGCAAAAATTTTTTCTTGGACCGGGCCTTCCTTCCCGGCCCTGTCGGTGTGCTCTGCAGTAGGGTGCTCCATACAAATTTTCCTTATGTGGAATTTTTCAGTGTAAAATAAGGTTTCTCCAATCGATCGCGGGTTTCACTTTTCATCATTTGCTAGGTCTAACTATGATGTTTTGAGTGGTCCCGCAAAAATTTTTTCTTGGACCGGGCCTTCCTTCCCGGCCCTGTCGGTGTGCTCTGCAGTAGGGTGCTCCATACAAATTTTCCTTATGTGGAATTTTTCAGTGTAAAATAAGGTTTCTCCAATCGATCGCGGGTTTCACTTTTCATCATTTGCTAGGTCTAACTATGATGTTTTGAGTGGTCCCGCAAAAATTTTTTCTTGGACCGGGCCTTCCTTCCCGGCCCTGTCGGTGTGCTCTGCAGTAGGGTGCTCCATACAAATTTTCCTTATGTGGAATTTTTCAGTGTAAAATAAGGTTTCTCCAATCGATCGCGGGTTTCACTTTTCATCATTTGCTAGGTCTAACTATGATGTTTTGAGTGGTCCCGCAAAAATTTTTTCTTGGACCGGGCCTTCCTTCCCGGCCCTGTCGGTGTGCTCTGCAGTAGGGTGCTCCATACAAATTTTCCTTATGTGGAATTTTTCAGTGTAAAATAAGGTTTCTCCAATCGATCGCGGGTTTCACTTTTCATCATTTGCTAGGTCTAACTATGATGTTTTGAGTGGTCCCGCAAAAATTTTTTCTTGGACCGGGCCTTCCTTCCCGGCCCTGTCGGTGTGCTCTGCAGTAGGGTGCTCCATACAAATTTTCCTTATGTGGAATTTTTCAGTGTAAAATAAGGTTTCTCCAATCGATCGCGGGTTTCACTTTTCATCATTTGCTAGGTCTAACTATGATGTTTTGAGTGGTCCCGCAAAAATTTTTTCTCTTGGCCAGTCGACCCTTTCGTCCATGTCGGTGTGTTCTGCAGTAGGGTGCTCCAACCAAGTTTTCCTAATGAAAGTTTTTCGTGGTTTCGTGTGAGTTAAAAACTCCGGAACTTGGCTTATTTTCACCATAATTTCCACATATGGTGACCAACTCAATAAACGTTTTGTGCGTATCCTATGGACAGTTTTTCGCGTTCAACTTGGTGAACTAGGGTTGTTTTCCCGAAGGGTAGAAAAATCTGGACTTAGCCAAATTTTGAAATCTCCAACCAATCTTGGCCTGTTAGATTATCTTGGTTGGGTTGCTATGGGCTGCTACGGCCTACTTGATAGGCAAT
>NW_026525804.1:2500-10000 GCF_943734725.1 Anopheles marshallii | reverse complement strand
TTATGTTCGTACTTAGACATGCATGGCTTAACCTTTGAGACAAGCGTATATTACTGGTAGGATCAACCAGAATTCATTCGACTTCCAACAACATTAACCCTAAGTCAACCCGAAGCCGTTAAGCAACAGGAGACCACCGGTTCTCTTGGCCAACTTGTAGTGTGCAAGCACACTCCACCGAGACACTTCGTATCACCACTTCTAATAATTCGCTTTAGGTGTACGTGCCTTACTCACGCAACCTTACTCGTATCATTTTGTGTGTTTCCAGCAATCCAACACTATGTGAGCTATTCCAACTTGTACGTTCAACTGGTGAACATTATGTTGTGAAGGCGAGCTCCACTGTACTTACCACCGGGTATGGTGTTCGTACAACCATCAGTAAACATGCGAACCAACGACGATCGAAGGAATGAATTCCGATCTCAGCATCGTTGGCTATGATCGGACAATTTACGGGCTTGCAATCCTCTACTTTCCAAGACCACAGTAGCGGTCTTCAACGTGCGTTCAACTTTCCAACACTTGTGAGCTATTCCAATCTATGCGTCCAACTGGTGAACATTATGTTGTGAAGGCGAGCTCCACTGTACTTACCACCGGGTATGGTGTTCGTACAACCATCAGTAAACATGTGAACCAACGACGATCGAAGGAATAAATTCCGTTCTCAGCATCGCTGGCTATGATCGGGCAATTTACGGGCTTGCAATCCTCTCCTTTCCATGACCACCGGAGCAGTCTGGAATGTGTGTTTCCAGCAATCCAACACTTGTGAGCTATTCCAATCTATGCGTCCAACTGGTGAACATTATGTTGTGAAGGCGAGCTCCACTGTACTTACCACCGGGTATGGTGTTCGTACAACCATCAGTAAACATGTGAACCAACGACGATCGAAGGAATAAATTCCGTTCTCAGCATCGTTGGCTATGATCGGGCAATTTACGGGCTTGCAATCCTCCTATGCACCTGGTAATGTATGGTAGTGTTTCCTGCTGCTTTCCTGATTTGGATGTGTACCATGGCCTTTATCAGGCACTCTCTACTAGCTCCGGAATCGAACCCTGATTCCCGCTTCCCGTCACAACCATGGTAGTCCTCTACACTACCATCAATAGTTGATGGGGCACAGTCAAGTGAAAGATCGGTACCAGACTTCAACTCAATCGGCCGATTGGTTTAACTAATAAGTGCACCGGTTCTACCACCTTCAGAAGCAGCATTCCCGGCCTGTTGCATGTATTAGCTCTGGTTTTCATCAATCTTCCCCTGCTGTGTTATACTGAGCTTATGCGGTTTCTCGATTGTCGTGCAAAGTGTGTTATCACACATACCCAATATGCTCAACTCTCATGTTCGTTTGACGCACCAAACTTTATTAGTGATGCACCACACAACAGGTTTTAATATACGCGATCGTGTGTGATTCAGTGTGAACTTGGTGCGCCAAGTCCATTTGTGATGCATCACTTAGCTAACCATCTTTCGGGACTGTTTAGGGTATGTGCTCCTCCACATCTATGCTTACTCGTACACATTCTCTGTCAATAGGTTTAAGATCGGGCATTCTACCATATCATTGCCTTAATGCTTTCAAATCAAGGCTACCAGGGTAGCCTAATTGCGTTCGAAACTCAACTTGTGAGCTGTCGGCCCTAGAAGTTTTTTAGGCTGCTAGGACCTCTCTCTATATTTTGCCTTTGGACTTCTCGAAGCTCAACTTGTGAGCAGTTCCATGCACCACTACCCGTATCTCTTAGCTTAGTTCTAGCCATGTGCGTTCAAAGCTCAACGTTAAGCTGTGTCCTGCACCACAATCGTTATATAATAAGCTTATCTCTAAGCTTTTTGCGTTCAATGCTCAACGTTAAGCTATCCCTTCGCTTAGAACCTCGCTCTACATTTTGCCTTTGGACTTCTCGAAGCTCAACTTGTGAG
Source organism: Anopheles marshallii (assembly GCF_943734725.1). Lineage (NCBI taxonomy): Eukaryota > Metazoa > Arthropoda > Insecta > Diptera > Culicidae > Anopheles > Anopheles marshallii. Next base: position 8,056 of record NW_026525804.1, on the reverse strand, counting down.
CAGTTCCATGCACCACTATAGGTATCTCTTAGCTTAGTTCTAGCCATGTGCGTTCAAAGCTCAACGTTAAGCTGTGTCCTGCACCACAATCGTTATATAATAAGCTTATCTCTAAGCTTTTTTGCGTTCAATGCTCAACGTTAAGCTATCCCTTCGCTTAGAACCTCGCTCTATATTCAACTTTCAGATACCTCAAATCTCAACTTATGTGGTCTGCTATCGAGCTTGAAGGGCTTCGTTCTCTGACAGAGGGGGGTTTTTGGGCCAAATTATGCAATATTAGTTTAACCTCCGTCGCAGAACCACATTTGACCAGGTCGAGAAAAAAATTTTTTCGTGACGACCTGGTCCCCCATAGTAGGGAATGAACATGACATCTTAACCATATTTGACCATTTTCAAATTTCTCGTCGCGGAATGATGACTTTACTAGTAAAATTTGTTCCGGGTAGGGACCTCCCATACAAAATTTTCATCGCTCCAAAAGTGATTTTGTTTCACTTTTCAACATTTACAAGGTCCATAAATCATGTTTTGAGACGATATGGAAAAAAAAATTTTTTGCCCGTCTCGACCAACTCGACCGATGGTGACCACAGTAGGGTGCTCCATACAAATTTTCCTTATGTGGAATTTTCAGTGTAAAATAAGGTTTCTCCAATCGATCGCGGGTTTCACTTTTCATCATTTGCTAGGTCTAACTATGATGTTTTGAGTGGTCCCGCAAAAATTTTTTCTCTTGGCCAGTCGACCCTTTCGTCCATGTCGGTGTGTTCTGCAGTAGGGTGCTCCATACAAATTTTCCTTATGTGGAATTTTTCAGTGTAAAATAAGGTTTCTCCAATCGATCGCGGGTTTCACTTTTCATCATTTGCTAGGTCTAACTATGATGTTTTGAGTGGTCCCGCAAAAATTTTTTCTTGGACCGGGCCTTCCTTCCCGGCCCTGTCGGTGTGCTCTGCAGTAGGGTGCTCCATACAAATTTTCCTTATGTGGAATTTTTCAGTGTAAAATAAGGTTTCTCCAATCGATCGCGGGTTTCACTTTTCATCATTTGCTAGGTCTAACTATGATGTTTTGAGTGGTCCCGCAAAAATTTTTTCTTGGACCGGGCCTTCCTTCCCGGCCCTGTCGGTGTGCTCTGCAGTAGGGTGCTCCATACAAATTTTCCTTATGTGGAATTTTTCAGTGTAAAATAAGGTTTCTCCAATCGATCGCGGGTTTCACTTTTCATCATTTGCTAGGTCTAACTATGATGTTTTGAGTGGTCCCGCAAAAATTTTTTCTTGGACCGGGCCTTCCTTCCCGGCCCTGTCGGTGTGCTCTGCAGTAGGGTGCTCCATACAAATTTTCCTTATGTGGAATTTTTCAGTGTAAAATAAGGTTTCTCCAATCGATCGCGGGTTTCACTTTTCATCATTTGCTAGGTCTAACTATGATGTTTTGAGTGGTCCCGCAAAAATTTTTTCTTGGACCGGGCCTTCCTTCCCGGCCCTGTCGGTGTGCTCTGCAGTAGGGTGCTCCATACAAATTTTCCTTATGTGGAATTTTTCAGTGTAAAATAAGGTTTATCCAATCGATCGCGGGTTTCACTTTTCATCATTTGCTAGGTCTAACTATGATGTTTTGAGTGGTCCCGCAAAAATTTTTTCTTGGACCGGGCCTTCCTTCCCGGCCCTGTCGGTGTGTTCTGCAGTAGGGTGCTCCATACAAATTTTCCTTATGTGGAATTTTTCAGTGTAAAATAAGGTTTCTCCAATCGATCGCGGGTTTCACTTTTCATCATTTGCTAGGTCTAACTATGATGTTTTGAGTGGTCCCGCAAAAATTTTTTCTTGGACCGGGCCTTCCTTCCCGGCCCTGTCGGTGTGCTCTGCAGTAGGGTGCTCCATACATATTTTCCTTATGTGGAATTTTTCAGTGTAAAATAAGGTTTCTCCAATCGATCGCGGGTTTCACTTTTCATCATTTGCTAGGTCTAACTATGATGTTTTGAGTGGTCCCGCAAAATTTTTTTCTTGGACCGGGCCTTCCTTCCCGGCCCTGTCGGTGTGCTCTGCAGTAGGGTGCTCCATACAAATTTTCCTTATGTGGAATTTTTCAGTGTAAAATAAGGTTTCTCCAATCGATCGCGGGTTTCACTTTTCATCATTTGCTAGGTCTAACTATGATGTTTTGAGTGGTCCCGCAAAAATTTTTTCTTGGACCGGGCCTTCCTTCCCGGCCCTGTCGGTGTGCTCTGCAGTAGGGGCTCCATACAAATTTTCCTTATGTGGAATTTTTCAGTGTAAAATAAGGTTTCTCCAATCGATCGCGGGTTTCACTTTTCATCATTTGCTAGGTCTAACTATGATGTTTTGAGTGGTCCCGCAAAAATTTTTTCTTGGACCGGGCCTTCCTTCCCGGCCCTGTCGGTGTGCTCTGCAGTAGGGTGCTCCATACAAATTTTCCTTATGTGGAATTTTTCAGTGTAAAATAAGGTTTCTCCAATCGATCGCGGGTTTCACTTTTCATCATTTGCTAGGTCTAACTATGATGTTTTGAGTGGTCCCGCAAAAATTTTTTCTTGGACCGGGCCGTCCTTCCCGGCCCTGTCGGTGTGCTCTGCAGTAGGGTGCTCCATACAAATTTTCCTTATGTGGAATTTTTCAGTGTAAAATAAGGTTTCTCCAATCGATCGCGGGTTTCACTTTTCATCATTTGCTAGGTCTAACTATGATGTTTTGAGTGGTCCCGCAAAAATTTTTTCTTGGACCGGGCCTTCCTTCCCGGCCCTGTCGGTGTGCTCTGCAGTAGGGTGCTCCATACAAATTTTCCTTATGTGGAATTTTTCAGTGTAAAATAAGGTTTCTCCAATCGATCGCGGGTTTCACTTTTCATCATTTGCTAGGTCTAACTATGATGTTTTGAGTGGTCCCGCAAAAATTTTTTCTCTTGGCCAGTCGACCCTTTCGTCCATGTCGGTGTGTTCTGCAGTAGGGTGCTCCAACCAAGTTTTCCTAATGAAAGTTTTTCGTGGTTTCGTGTGAGTTAAAAACTCCGGAACTTGGCTTATTTTCACCATAATTTCCACATATGGTGACCAACTCAATAAACGTTTTGTGCGTATCCTATGGACAGTTTTTCGCGTTCAACTTGGTGAACTAGGGTTGTTTTCCCGAAGGGTAGAAAAATCTGGACTTAGCCAAATTTTGAAATCTCCAACCAATCTTGGCCTGTTAGATTATCTTGGTTGGGTTGCTATGGGCTGCTACGGCCTACTTGATAGGCAATGTTTCAACTCTTGGAAGCTTTCGTGGTTGTTTAGAACTGTCCATGGCCTTCTTGATAGAAATGGCTTATGGTGGCCATGGACTTAGCAACATTTTGAGATCCAATCTTGGCCTGTTAGAGTATCTTGGTTGGGTTGCTATGGGCTGCTACGGCCTACTTGATAGGCAATGTTTCAACTCTTGGAAGCTTTCGTGGTTGTTTAGAACTGTCCATGGCCTTCTTGATAGAAATGGCTTATGGTGGCCATGGACTTAGCAACATTTTGAGATCCAATCTTGGCCTGTTAGAGTATCTTGGTTGGTTTGCTATGGGCTGGTACGGCCTACTTGATAGGCAATGTTTCAACTCTTGGAAGCTTTCGTGGTTGCTAAGCACTGTCCATGGCCTTCTTGATAGAAATGGCTTATGGTGGCCATGGACTTAGCAACATTTTGAGATCCAATCTTGGCCTGTTAGAGTATCTTGGTTGGTTTGCTATGGGCTGGTACGGCCTACTTGATAGGCAATGTTTCAACTCTTGGAAGCTTTCGTGGTTGCTAAGCACTGTCCATGGCCTTCTTGATAGAAATGGCTTATGGTGGCCATGGACTTAGCAAAATTTTGAATTCTCCAACCAATCTTGGCCTGTTAGAGTATCTTGGTTGGGTTGCTATGGGCTGCTACGGCCTACTTGATAGGCAATGTTTCAACTCTTGGAAGCTTTCGTGGTTGCTACAGCACTGTTCGTGGCCTTCTTGATAGAAATGGCTTATGGTGGCCATGGACTTAGCCAAATTTTGAAGTCTCCAACCAATCTTGGCCTGTTAGAGTATCTTGGTTGGGTTGCTATGGGCTGCTACGGCCTACTTGATAGGCAATGTTTCAACTCTTGGAAGCTTTCGTGGTTGCTAAGCACTGTTCGTGGCCTTCTTGATAGAATGGCTTATGGTGGCCATGGACTTAGCCAAATTTTGAATTCTCCAACCAATCTTGGCCTGTTAGAGTATCTTGGTTGGGTTGCTATGGGCTGCTACGGCTACTTGATAGGCAATGTTTCAACTCTTGGAAGCTTCGTGGTTGCTAAGCACTGTCCATGGCCTTCTTGATAGAAATGGCTTATGGTGGCCATGGACTTAGCAAAATTTTGAATTCTCCAACCAATCTTGGCCTGTTAGAGTATCTTGGTTGGGTTGCTATGGGCTGCTACGGCATACTTGATAGGCAATGTTTCAACTCTTGGAAGCTTCGTGGTGCTAAGCACTGTTCGTGGCCCTTCTTGATAGAAATGGCTTATGGTGGCCATGGACTTAGCCAAATTTTGAATTCTCCAACCAATCTTGGCCTGTTAGAGTATCTTGGTTGGGTTGCTATGGGCTGCTACGGCCTACTTGATAGGCAATGTTTCAACTCTTGAAGATTTTCGTGGTTGCTAAGCACTGTCCATGGCCTTCTTGATAGAAATGGCTTATGGTGGCCATGGACTTAGCAAAATTTTGAATTCTCCAACCAATCTTGGCCTGTTAGAGTATCTTGGTTGGGTTGCTATGGGCTGCTACGGCCTACTTGATAGGCAATGTTTCAACTCTTGGAAGCTTTCGTGGTTGCTAAGCACTGTCCATGGCCTTCTGATAGAAATGGCTTATGGTGGCCATGGACTTAGCAAAATTTTGAATTCTCCAACCAATCTTGGCCTGTTAGAGTATCTTGGTTGGGTTGCTATGGGCTGCTACGGCCTACTTGATAGGCAATGTTTCAACTCTTGGAAGCTTTCGTGGTTGCTAAGCACTGTTCGTGGCCTTCTTGATAGAAATGGCTTATGTGGCCATGGACTTAGCACAAATTTTGAATTCTCCAACCAATCTTGGCCTGTTAGAGTATCTTGGTTGGGTTGCTATGGGCTGCTACGGCCTACTTGATAGGCAATGTTTCAACTCTTGGAAGCTTTCGTGGTTGCTAAGCACTGTCCATGGCCTTCTTGATAGAATCTCCAACCAATCTTGGCCTGTTAGAGTATCTTGGTTGGGTTGCTATGGGCTGCTACGGCCTACTTGATAGGCAATGTTTCAACTCTTGGAAGCTTTCGTGGTTGCTAAGCACTGTTCGTGGCCTTCTTGATAGAAATGGCTTATGGTGGCCATGGACTTAGCAAAATTTTGAATTCTCCAACCAATCTTGGCCTGTTAGAGTATCTTGTTGGGTTGCTATGGGCTGGTACGGCCCTACTTGATAGGCAATGTTCAACTCTTGGAAGCTTTCGTGGTTGCTAAGCACTGTTCGTGGCCTTCTTGATAGAAATGGCTTATC
>NW_026525803.1:12500-17500 GCF_943734725.1 Anopheles marshallii | reverse complement strand
TAAATTCCGTTCTCAGCATCGTTGGCTATAATCGGGCAATTTACGGGCTTGCAATCCTCTCCTTTCCATGACTACCGGAGCAGTCTGGAATGTGTGTTTCCAGCAATCCAACACTATGTGAGCTATTCCAATCTATGCGTCCAACTGGTGAACATTATGTTGTGAAGGCGAGCTCCACTGTACTTACCACCGGGTATGGTGTTCGTACAACCATCAGTAAACATGTGAACCAACGACGATCGAAGGAATAAATTCCGTTCTCAGCATCGTTGGCTATGATCGGGCAATTTACGGGCTTGCAATCCTCCTATGCACCTGGCAATGTATGGTAGTGTTTCCTGCTGCTTTCCTGATTTGGATGTGTACCATGGCCTTTATCAGGCACTCTCTACTAGCTCCGGAATCGAACCCTGATTCCCGCTTCCCGTCACAACCATGGTAGTCCTCTACACTACCATCAATAGTTGATGGGGCACAGTCAAGTGAAAGATCGGTACCAGACTTCAACTCAATCGGCCGATTGGTTTAACTAATAAGTGCACCGGTCCTACCACCTTCAGAAGCAGCATTCCCGGCCTGTTGCATGTATTAGCTCTGGTTTTCATCAATCTTCCCCTGCTGTGTTATACTGAGCTTATGCGGTTTCTCGATTGTCGTGCAAAGTGTGTTATCACACATACCCAATATGCTCAACTCTCATGTTCGTTTGACGCACCAAACTTTATTAGTGATGCACCACACAACAGGTTTTAATATACGCGATCGTGTGTGTTTCAGTGTGAACTTGGTGCGCCAAGTCCATTTGTGATGCATCACTTAGCTAACCATCTTTCGGGACTGTTTAGGGTATGTGCTCCTCCACATCTATGCTTACTCGTACACATTCTCTGTCAATAGGTTTAAGATCGGGCATTCTACCATATCATTGCCTTAATGCTTTCAAATCAAGGCTACCAGGGTAGCCTAATTGCGTTCGAAACTCAACTTGTGAGCTGTCGGCCCTAGAAGTTTTTTAGGCTGCTAGGACCTCTCTCTATATTTTGCCTTTGGACTTCTCGAAGCTCAACTTGTGAGCAGTTCCATGCACCACTACCCGTATCTCTTAGCTTAGTTCTAGCCATGTGCGTTCAAAGCTCAACGTTAAGCTGTGTCCTGCACCACAATCGTTATATAATAAGCTTATCTCTAAGCTTTTTTGCGTTCAATGCTCAACGTTAAGCTATCCCTTCGCTTAGAACCTCGCTCTACATTTTGCCTTTGGACTTCTCGAAGCTCAACTTGTGAGCAGTTCCATGCACCACTATAGGTATCTCTTAGCTTAGTTCTAGCCATGTGCGTTCAAAGCTCAACGTTAAGCGGCCTCATGCACCACAACCCTTGTATCTTAAGCTTATCTCTAAGCTTTTTTGCGTTCAATGCTCAACGTTAAGCTATCCCTTCGCTTAGAACCTCGCTCTACATTTTGCCTTTGGACTTCTCGAAGCTCAACTTGTGAGCAGTTCCATGCACCACTATAGGTATCTCTTAGCTTAGTTCTAGCCATGTGCGTTCAAAGCTCAACGTTAAGCGGCCTCATGCACCACAACCCTTGTATCTTAAGCTTATCTCTAAGCTTTTTTGCGTTCAATGCTCAACGTTAAGCTATCCCTTCGCTTAGAACCTCGCTCTATATTCAACTTTCAGATACCTCAAAGCTCAACTTATGTGGTCTGCTATTGCTCTTGAACGGGTACAATATCTGACAGAGGGGGGTTTTTGGCCCAAATTATGCATTATTAGTTTAACCTCCGTCGCAGAACCACATTTGACCAGGTCGAGAAAAAAATTTTTTCGTGACGACCTGGTCCCCCATAGTAGGGAATGAACATGACATCTTAACCATATTTGACCATTTTCAAATTTCTCGTCGCGGAATCATGACTTTGCTAGTAAAATTTGTTCCGGGTAGGGACCTCCCATACAAAATTTTCATCGCTCCAAAAGTGATTTCGTTTCACTTTTCAACATTTACAAGGTCCATAAATCATGTTTTGAGACGATATGGAAAAAAAAATTTTTTGCCCGTCTCGACCAACTCGACCGATGGTGACCACAGCAGGGTGCTCCATACAAATTTTCCTTATGTGGAATTTTCAGTGTAAAATAAGGTTTCTCCAATCGATCGCGGGTTTCACTTTTCATCATTTGCTAGGTCTAACTATGATGTTTTGAGTGGTCCCGCAAAAATTTTTTCTCTTGGCCAGTCGACCCTTTCGTCCATGTCGGTGTGTTCTGCAGTAGGGTGCTCCATACAAATTTTCCTTATGTGGAATTTTTCAGTGTAAAATAAGGTTTCTCCAATCGATCGCGGGTTTCACTTTTCATCATTTGCTAGGTCTAACTATGATGTTTTGAGTGGTCCCGCAAAAATTTTTTCTTGGACCGGGCCTTCCTTCCCGGCCCTGTCGGTGTGCTCTGCAGTAGGGTGCTCCATACAAATTTTCCTTATGTGGAATTTTTCAGTGTAAAATAAGGTTTCTCCAATCGATCGCGGGTTTCACTTTTCATCATTTGCTAGGTCTAACTATGATGTTTTGAGTGGTCCCGCAAAAATTTTTTCTTGGACCGGGCCTTCCTTCCCGGCCCTGTCGGTGTGCTCTGCAGTAGGGTGCTCCATACAAATTTTCCTTATGTGGAATTTTTCAGTGTAAAATAAGGTTTCTCCAATCGATCGCGGGTTTCACTTTTCATCATTTGCTAGGTCTAACTATGATGTTTTGAGTGGTCCCGCAAAAATTTTTTCTTGGACCGGGCCTTCCTTCCCGGCCCTGTCGGTGTGCTCTGCAGTAGGGTGCTCCATACAAATTTTCCTTATGTGGAATTTTTCAGTGTAAAATAAGGTTTCTCCAATCGATCGCGGGTTTCACTTTTCATCATTTGCTAGGTCTAACTATGATGTTTTGAGTGGTCCCGCAAAAATTTTTTCTTGGACCGGGCCTTCCTTCCCGGCCCTGTCGGTGTGCTCTGCAGTAGGGTGCTCCATACAAATTTTCCTTATGTGGAATTTTTCAGTGTAAAATAAGGTTTCTCCAATCGATCGCGGGTTTCACTTTTCATCATTTGCTAGGTCTAACTATGATGTTTTGAGTGGTCCCGCAAAAATTTTTTCTTGGACCGGGCCTTCCTTCCCGGCCCTGTCGGTGTGCTCTGCAGTAGGGTGCTCCATACAAGTTTTCCTTATGTGGAATTTTTCAGTGTAAAATAAGGTTTCTCCAATCGATCGCGGGTTTCACTTTTCATCATTTGCTAGGTCTAACTATGATGTTTTGAGTGGTCCCGCAAAAATTTTTTCTCTTGGCCAGTCGACCCTTTCGTCCATGTCGGTGTGTTCTGCAGTAGGGTGCTCCAACCAAGTTTTCCTAATGAAAGTTTTTCGTGGTTTCGTGTGAGTTAAAAACTCCGGAACTTGGCTTATTTTCACCATAATTTCCACATATGGTGACCAACTCAATAAACGTTTTGTGCGTATCCTATGGACAGTTTTTCGCGTTCAACTTGGTGAACTAGGGTTGTTTTCCCGAAGGGTAGAAAAATCTGGACTTAGCCAAATTTTGAAATCTCCAACCAATCTTGGCCTGTTAGATTATCTTGGTTGGGTTGCTATGGGCTGCTACGGCCTACTTGATAGGCAATGTTTCAACTCTTGGAAGCTTTCGTGGTTGCTAAGCACTGTTCGTGGCCTTCTTGATAGAAATGGCTTATGGTGGCCATGGACTTAGCCAAATTTTGAATTCTCCAACCAATCTTGGCCTGTTAGAGTATCTTGGTTGGGTTGCTATGGGCTGCTACGGCCTACTTGATAGGCAATGTTTCAACTCTTGGAAGCTTTCGTGGTTGCTAAGCACTGTCCATGGCCTTCTTGATAGAAATGGCTTATGGTGGCCATGGACTTAGCAAAATTTTGAATTCTCCAACCAATCTTGGCCTGTTAGAGTATCTTGGTTGGGTTGCTATGGGCTGCTACGGCCTACTTGATAGGCAATGTTTCAACTCTTGGAAGCTTTCGTGGTTGCTAAGCACTGTTCGTGGCCTTCTTGATAGAAATGGCTTATGGTGGCCATGGACTTAGCAAAATTTTGAATTCTCCAACCAATCTTGGCCTGTTAGAGTATCTTGGTTGGGTTGCTATGGGCTGGTACGGCCTACTTGATAGGCAATGTTTCAACTCTTGGAAGCTTTCGTGGTTGCTAAGCACTGTCCATGGCCTTCTTGATAGAAATGGCTTATGGTGGCCATGGACTTAGCCAAATTTTGAAGTCTCCAACCAATCTTGGCCTGTTAGAGTATCTTGGTTGGGTTGCTATGGGCTGCTACGGCCTACTTGATAGGCAATGTTTCAACTCTTGGAAGCTTTCGTGGTTGTTTAGAACTGTCCATGGCCTTCTTGATAGAAATGGCTTATGGTGGCCATGGACTTAGCAACATTTTGAGATCCAATCTTGGCCTGTTAGAGTATCTTGGTTGGTTTGCTATGGGCTGGTACGGCCTACTTGATAGGCAATGTTTCAACTCTTGGAAGCTTTCGTGGTTGCTAAGCACTGTCCATGGCCTTCTTGATAGAAATGGCTTATGGTGGCCATGGACTTAGCAACATTTTGAGATCCAATCTTGGCCTGTTAGAGTATCTTGGTTGGTTTGCTATGGGCTGGTACGGCCTACTTGATAGGCAATGTTTCAACTCTTGGAAGCTTTCGTGGTTGCTAAGCACTGTCCATGGCCTTCTTGATAGAAATGGCTTATGGTGGCCATGGACTTAGCCAAATTTTGAAGTCTCCAACCAATCTTGGCCTGTTAGAGTATCTTGGTTGGGTTGCTATGGGCTGCTACGGCCTACTTGATAGGCAATGTTTCAACTCTTGGAAGCTTTCGTGGTTGCTAAGCACTGTCCATGGCCTTCTTGATAGAAATGGCTTATGGTGGCCATGGACTTAGCAACATTTTGAGATCCAATCTTGGCCTGT
>NW_026525803.1:0-2500 GCF_943734725.1 Anopheles marshallii | reverse complement strand
CAGACTTCAACTCAATCGGCCGATTGGTTTAACTAATAAGTGCACCGGTCCTACCACCTTCAGAAGCAGCATTCCCGGCCTGTTGCATGTATTAGCTCTGGTTTTCATCAATCTTCCCCTGCTGTGTTATACTGAGCTTATGCGGTTTCTCGATTGTCGTGCAAAGTGTGTTATCACACATACCCAATATGCTCAACTCTCATGTTCGTTTGACGCACCAAACTTTATTAGTGATGCACCACACAACAGGTTTTAATATACGCGATCGTGTGTGTTTCAGTGTGAACTTGGTGCGCCAAGTCCATTTGTGATGCATCACTTAGCTAACCATCTTTCGGGACTGTTTAGGGTATGTGCTCCTCCACATCTATGCTTACTCGTACACATTCTCTGTCAATAGGTTTAAGATCGGGCATTCTACCATATCATTGCCTTAATGCTTTCAAATCAAGGCTACCAGGGTAGCCTAATTGCGTTCGAAACTCAACTTGTGAGCTGTCGGCCCTAGAAGTTTTTTAGGCTGCTAGGACCTCTCTCTATATTTTGCCTTTGGACTTCTCGAAGCTCAACTTGTGAGCAGTTCCATGCACCACTACCCGTATCTCTTAGCTTAGTTCTAGCCATGTGCGTTCAAAGCTCAACGTTAAGCTGTGTCCTGCACCACAATCGTTATATAATAAGCTTATCTCTAAGCTTTTTTGCGTTCAATGCTCAACGTTAAGCTATCCCTTCGCTTAGAACCTCGCTCTACATTTTGCCTTTGGACTTCTCGAAGCTCAACTTGTGAGCAGTTCCATGCACCACTATAGGTATCTCTTAGCTTAGTTCTAGCCATGTGCGTTCAAAGCTCAACGTTAAGCGGCCTCATGCACCACAACCCTTGTATCTTAAGCTTATCTCTAAGCTTTTTTGCGTTCAATGCTCAACGTTAAGCTATCCCTTCGCTTAGAACCTCGCTCTACATTTTGCCTTTGGACTTCTCGAAGCTCAACTTGTGAGCAGTTCCATGCACCACTATAGGTATCTCTTAGCTTAGTTCTAGCCATGTGCGTTCAAAGCTCAACGTTAAGCGGCCTCATGCACCACAACCCTTGTATCTTAAGCTTATCTCTAAGCTTTTTTGCGTTCAATGCTCAACGTTAAGCTATCCCTTCGCTTAGAACCTCGCTCTATATTCAACTTTCAGATACCTCAAAGCTCAACTTATGTGGTCTGCTATTGCTCTTGAACGGGTACAATATCTGACAGAGGGGGGTTTTTGGCCCAAATTATGCATTATTAGTTTAACCTCCGTCGCAGAACCACATTTGACCAGGTCGAGAAAAAAATTTTTTCGTGACGACCTGGTCCCCCATAGTAGGGAATGAACATGACATCTTAACCATATTTGACCATTTTCAAATTTCTCGTCGCGGAATCATGACTTTGCTAGTAAAATTTGTTCCGGGTAGGGACCTCCCATACAAAATTTTCATCGCTCCAAAAGTGATTTCGTTTCACTTTTCAACATTTACAAGGTCCATAAATCATGTTTTGAGACGATATGGAAAAAAAAATTTTTTGCCCGTCTCGACCAACTCGACCGATGGTGACCACAGCAGGGTGCTCCATACAAATTTTCCTTATGTGGAATTTTCAGTGTAAAATAAGGTTTCTCCAATCGATCGCGGGTTTCACTTTTCATCATTTGCTAGGTCTAACTATGATGTTTTGAGTGGTCCCGCAAAAATTTTTTCTCTTGGCCAGTCGACCCTTTCGTCCATGTCGGTGTGTTCTGCAGTAGGGTGCTCCATACAAATTTTCCTTATGTGGAATTTTTCAGTGTAAAATAAGGTTTCTCCAATCGATCGCGGGTTTCACTTTTCATCATTTGCTAGGTCTAACTATGATGTTTTGAGTGGTCCCGCAAAAATTTTTTCTTGGACCGGGCCTTCCTTCCCGGCCCTGTCGGTGTGCTCTGCAGTAGGGTGCTCCATACAAATTTTCCTTATGTGGAATTTTTCAGTGTAAAATAAGGTTTCTCCAATCGATCGCGGGTTTCACTTTTCATCATTTGCTAGGTCTAACTATGATGTTTTGAGTGGTCCCGCAAAAATTTTTTCTTGGACCGGGCCTTCCTTCCCGGCCCTGTCGGTGTGCTCTGCAGTAGGGTGCTCCATACAAATTTTCCTTATGTGGAATTTTTCAGTGTAAAATAAGGTTTCTCCAATCGATCGCGGGTTTCACTTTTCATCATTTGCTAGGTCTAACTATGATGTTTTGAGTGGTCCCGCAAAAATTTTTTCTTGGACCGGGCCTTCCTTCCCGGCCCTGTCGGTGTGCTCTGCAGTAGGGTGCTCCATACAAATTTTCCTTATGTGGAATTTTTCAGTGTAAAATAAGGTTTCTCCAATCGATCGCGGGTTTCACTTTTCATCATTTGCTAGGTCTAACTATGATGTTTTGAGTGGTCCCGCAAAAATTTTTTCTTGGACCGGGCCTTCCTTCCCGGCCCTGTCGG
>NW_026525801.1:12500-20000 GCF_943734725.1 Anopheles marshallii | reverse complement strand
GACACTTCGTATCACCACTTCTAATAATTCGCTTTAGGTGTACGTGCCTTACTCACGCAACCTTACTCGTATCATTTTGTGTGTTTCCAGCAATCCAACACTATGTGAGCTATTCCAACTTGTACGTTCAACTGGTGAACATTATGTTGTGAAGGCGAGCTCCACTGTACTTACCACCGGGTATGGTGTTCGTACAACCATCAGTAAACATGCGAACCAACGACGATCGAAGGAATGAATTCCGATCTCAGCATCGTTGGCTATGATCGGACAATTTACGGGCTTGCAATCCTCTACTTTCCAAGACCACAGTAGCGGTCTTCAACGTGCGTTCAACTTTCCAACACTTGTGAGCTATTCCAATCTATGCGTCCAACTGGTGAACATTATGTTGTGAAGGCGAGCTCCACTGTACTTACCACCGGGTATGGTGTTCGTACAACCATCAGTAAACATGTGAACCAACGACGATCGAAGGAATAAATTCCGTTCTCAGCATCGTTGGCTATGATCGGGCAATTTACGGGCTTGCAATCCTCTCCTTTCCATGACCACCGGAGCAGTCTGGAATGTGTGTTTCCAGCAATCCAACACTTGTGAGCTATTCCAATCTATGCGTCCAACTGGTGAACATTATGTTGTGAAGGCGAGCTCCACTGTACTTACCACCGGGTATGGTGTTCGTACAACCATCAGTAAACATGTGAACCAACGACGATCGAAGGAATAAATTCCGTTCTCAGCATCGTTGGCTATGATCGGGCAATTTACGGGCTTGCAATCCTCCTATGCACCTGGCAATGTATGGTAGTGTTTCCTGCTGCTTTCCTGATTTGGATGTGTACCATGGCCTTTATCAGGCACTCTCTACTAGCTCCGGAATCGAACCCTGATTCCCGCTTCCCGTCACAACCATGGTAGTCCTCTACACTACCATCAATAGTTGATGGGGCACAGTCAAGTGAAAGATCGGTACCAGACTTCAACTCAATCGGCCGATTGGTTTAACTAATAAGTGCACCGGTCCTACCACCTTCAGAAGCAGCATTCCCGGCCTGTTGCATGTATTAGCTCTGGTTTTCATCAATCTTCCCCTGCTGTGTTATACTGAGCTTATGCGGTTTCTCGATTGTCGTGCAAAGTGTGTTATCACACATACCCAATATGCTCAACTCTCATGTTCGTTTGACGCACCAAACTTTATTAGTGATGCACCACACAACAGGTTTTAATATACGCGATCGTGTGTGATTCAGTGTGAACTTGGTGCGCCAAGTCCATTTGTGATGCATCACTTAGCTAACCATCTTTCGGGACTGTTTAGGGTATGTGCTCCTCCACATCTATGCTTACTCGTACACATTCTCTGTCAATAGGTTTAAGATCGGGCATTCTACCATATCATTGCCTTAATGCTTTCAAATCAAGGCTACCAGGGTAGCCTAATTGCGTTCGAAACTCAACTTGTGAGCTGTCGGCCCTAGAAGTTTTTTAGGCTGCTAGGACCTCTCTCTATATTTTGCCTTTGGACTTCTCGAAGCTCAACTTGTGAGCAGTTCCATGCACCACTACCCGTATCTCTTAGCTTAGTTCTAGCCATGTGCGTTCAAAGCTCAACGTTAAGCTGTGTCCTGCACCACAATCGTTATATAATAAGCTTATCTCTAAGCTTTTTGCGTTCAATGCTCAACGTTAAGCTATCCCTTCGCTTAGAACCTCGCTCTACATTTTGCCTTTGGACTTCTCGAAGCTCAACTTGTGAGCAGTTCCATGCACCACTATAGGTATCTCTTAGCTTAGTTCTAGCCATGTGCGTTCAAAGCTCAACGTTAAGCTGTGTCCTGCACCACAATCGTTATATAATAAGCTTATCTCTAAGCTTTTTTGCGTTCAATGCTCAACGTTAAGCTATCCCTTCGCTTAGAACCTCGCTCTACATTTTGCCTTTGGACTTCTCGAAGCTCAACTTGTGAGCTGTTCCATGCACCACTATAGGTATCTCTTAGCTTAGTTCTAGCCATGTGCGTTCAAAGCTCAACGTTAAGCGGCCTCATGCACCACAACCCTTGTATCTTAAGCTTATCTCTAAGCTTTTTTGCGTTCAATGCTCAACGTTAAGCTATCCCTTCGCTTAGAACCTCGCTCTATATTCAACTTTCAGATACCTCAAAGCTCAACTTATGTGGTCTGCTTTCGCTCTTGAAGGGGAAATTTTTCTGACAGAGGGGGGTTTTTGGGCCAAATTATGCAATATTAGTTTAACCTCCGTCGCAGAACCACATTTGACCAGGTCGAGAAAAAAATTTTTTCGTGACGACCTGGTCCCCCATAGTAGGGAATGAACATGACATCTTAACCATATTTGACCATTTTCAAATTTCTCGTCGCGGAATGATGACTTTACTAGTAAAATTTGTTCCGGGTAGGGACCTCCCATACAAAATTTTCATCGCTCCAAAAGTGATTTCGTTTCACTTTTCAACATTTACAAGGTCCATAAATCATGTTTTGAGACGATATGGAAAAAAAAATTTTTTGCCCGTCTCGACCAACTCGACCGATGGTGACCACAGTAGGGTGCTCCATACAAATTTTCCTTATGTGGAATTTTCAGTGTAAAATAAGGTTTCTCCAATCGATCGCGGGTTTCACTTTTCATCATTTGCTAGGTCTAACTATGATGTTTTGAGTGGTCCCGCAAAAATTTTTTCTCTTGGCCAGTCGACCCTTTCGTCCATGTCGGTGTGTTCTGCAGTAGGGTGCTCCATACAAATTTTGCTTATGTGGAATTTTTCAGTGTAAAATAAGGTTTCTCCAATCGATCGCGGGTTTCACTTTTCATCATTTGCTAGGTCTAACTATGATGTTTTGAGTGGTCCCGCAAAAATTTTTTCTCTTGGCCAGTCGACCCTTTCGTCCATGTCGGTGTGCTCTGCAGTAGGGTGCTCCATACAAATTTTGCTTATGTGGAATTTTTCAGTGTAAAATAAGGTTTCTCCAATCGATCGCGGGTTTCACTTTTCATCATTTGCTAGGTCTAACTATGATGTTTTGAGTGGTCCCGCAAAAATTTTTTCTTGGACCGGGCCTTCCTTCCCGGCCCTGTCGGTGTGCTCTGCAGTAGGGTGCTCCATACATATTTTCCTTATGTGGAATTTTTCAGTGTAAAATAAGGTTTCTCCAATCGATCGCGGGTTTCACTTTTCATCATTTGCTAGGTCTAACTATGATGTTTTGAGTGGTCCCGCAAAAATTTTTTCTCTTGGCCAGTCGACCCTTTCGTCCATGTCGGTGTGCTCTGCAGTAGGGTGCTCCATACAAATTTTGCTTATGTGGAATTTTTCAGTGTAAAATAAGGTTTCTCCAATCGATCGCGGGTTTCACTTTTCATCATTTGCTAGGTCTAACTATGATGTTTTGAGTGGTCCCGCAAAAATTTTTTCTTGGACCGGGCCTTCCTTCCCGGCCCTGTCGGTGTGCTCTGCAGTAGGGTGCTCCATACAAATTTTCCTTATGTGGAATTTTTCAGTGTAAAATAAGGTTTCTCCAATCGATCGCGGGTTTCACTTTTCATCATTTGCTAGGTCTAACTATGATGTTTTGAGTGGTCCCGCAAAAATTTTTTCTTGGACCGGGCCTTCCTTCCCGGCCCTGTCGGTGTGTTCTGCAGTAGGGTGCTCCATACAAATTTTGCTTATGTGGAATTTTTCAGTGTAAAATAAGGTTTCTCCAATCGATCGCGGGTTTCACTTTTCATCATTTGCTAGGTCTAACTATGATGTTTTGAGTGGTCCCGCAAAAATTTTTTCTTGGACCGGGCCTTCCTTCCCGGCCCTGTCGGTGTGCTCTGCAGTAGGGTGCTCCATACATATTTTCCTTATGTGGAATTTTTCAGTGTAAAATAAGGTTTCTCCAATCGATCGCGGGTTTCACTTTTCATCATTTGCTAGGTCTAACTATGATGTTTTGAGTGGTCCCGCAAAAATTTTTTCTTGGACCGGGCCTTCCTTCCCGGCCCTGTCGGTGTGTTCTGCAGTAGGGTGCTCCATACAAATTTTCCTTATGTGGAATTTTTCAGTGTAAAATAAGGTTTCTCCAATCGATCGCGGGTTTCACTTTTCATCATTTGCTAGGTCTAACTATGATGTTTTGAGTGGTCCCGCAAAAATTTTTTCTTGGACCGGGCCTTCCTTCCCGGCCCTGTCGGTGTGCTCTGCAGTAGGGTGCTCCATACAAATTTTCCTTATGTGGAATTTTTCAGTGTAAAATAAGGTTTCTCCAATCGATCGCGGGTTTCACTTTTCATCATTTGCTAGGTCTAACTATGATGTTTTGAGTGGTCCCGCAAAAATTTTTTCTTGGACCGGGCCTTCCTTCCCGGCCCTGTCGGTGTGTTCTGCAGTAGGGTGCTCCATACAAATTTTCCTTATGTGGAATTTTTCAGTGTAAAATAAGGTTTCTCCAATCGATCGCGGGTTTCACTTTTCATCATTTGCTAGGTCTAACTATGATGTTTTGAGTGGTCCCGCAAAAATTTTTTCTTGGACCGGGCCTTCCTTCCCGGCCCTGTCGGTGTGCTCTGCAGTAGGGTGCTCCATACAAATTTTCCTTATGTGGAATTTTTCAGTGTAAAATAAGGTTTCTCCAATCGATCGCGGGTTTCACTTTTCATCATTTGCTAGGTCTAACTATGATGTTTTGAGTGGTCCCGCAAAAATTTTTTCTCTTAGCCAGTCAACCCTTTCGTCCATGTCGGTGTGTTCTGCAGTAGGGTGCTCCAACCAAGTTTTCCTAATGAAAGTTTTTCGTGGTTTCGTGTGAGTTAAAAACTCCGGAACTTGGCTTATTTTCACCATAATTTCCACATATGGTGACCAACTCAATAAACGTTTTGTGCGTATCCTATGGACAGTTTTTCGCGTTCAACTTGGTGAACTAGGGTTGTTTTCCCGAAGGGTAAAAAAATCTGGACTTAGCCAAATTTTGAAATCTCCAACCAATCTTGGCCTGTTAGATTATCTTGGTTGGGTTGCTATGGGCTGCTACGGCCTACTTGATAGGCAATGTTTCAACTCTTGGAAGCTTTCGTGGTTGTTTAGAACTGTCCATGGCCTTCTTGATAGAAATGGCTTATCGTGGCCATGGACTTAGCAACATTTTGAGATCCAATCTTGGCCTGTTAGATTATCTTGGTTGGGTTGCTATGGGCTGCTACGGCCTACTTGATAGGCAATGTTTCAACTCTTGGAAGCTTTCGTGGTTGCTAAGCACTGTCCATGGCCTTCTTGATAGAAATGGCTTATGGTGGCCATGGACTTAGCAAAATTTTGAAGTCTCCAACCAATCTTGGCCTGTTAGATTATCTTGGTTGGTTTGCTATGGGCTGGTACGGCCTACTTGATAGGCAATGTTTCAACTCTTGGAACCTTTCGTGGTTGCTAAGCACTGTCCATGGCCTTCTTGATAGAAATGGCTTATGGTGGCCATGGACTTAGCAAAATTTTGAAGTCTCCAACCAATCTTGGCCTGTTAGAGTATCTTGGTTGGGTTGCTATGGGCTGGTACGGCCTACTTGATAGGCAATGTTTCAACTCTTGGAAGCTTTCGTGGTTGCTAAGCACTGTCCATGGCCTTCTTGATAGAAATGGCTTATGGTGGCCATGGACTTAGCAAAATTTTGAAGTCTCCAACCAATCTTGGCCTGTTAGATTATCTTGGTTGGTTTGCTATGGGCTGGTACGGCCTACTTGATAGGCAATGTTTCAACTCTTGGAAGCTTTCGTGGTTGCTAAGCACTGTTCGTGGCCTTCTTGATAGAAATGGCTTATGGTGGCCATGGACTTAGCAAAATTTTGAAATCTCCAACCAATCTTGGCCTGTTAGATTATCTTGGTTGGTTTGCTATGGGCTGCTACGGCCTACTTGATAGGCAATGTTTCAACTCTTGGAAGCTTTCGTGGTTGCTAAGCACTGTTCGTGGCCTTCTTGATAGAAATGGCTTATGGTGGCCATGGACTTAGCAAAATTTTGAAATCTCCAACCAATCTTGGCCTGTTAGAGTATCTTGGTTGGGTTGCTATGGGCTGGTACGGCCTACTTGATAGGCAATGTTTCAACTCTTGGAAGCTCTCGTGGTTGCTAAGCACTGTTCGTGGCCTTCTTGATAGAAATGGCTTATGGTGGCCATGGACTTAGCAAAATTTTGAAATCTCCAACCAATCTTGGCCTGTTAGATTATCTTGGTTGGTTTGCTATGGGCTGCTACGGCCTACTTGATAGGCAATGTTTCAACTCTTGGAAGCTTTCGTGGTTGCTAAGCACTGTTCGTGGCCTTCTTGATAGAAATGGCTTATGGTGGCCATGGACTTAGCCAAATTTTGAAATCTCCAACCAATCTTGGCCTGTTAGATTATCTTGGTTGGTTTGCTATGGGCTGGTACGGCCTACTTGATAGGCAATGTTTCAACTCTTGGAAGCTTTCGTGGTTGCTAAGCACTGTTCGTGGCCTTCTTGATAGAAATGGCTTATGGTGGCCATGGACTTAGCCAAATTTTGAAGTCTCCAACCAATCTTGGCCTGTTAGATTATCTTGGTTGGTTTGCTATGGGCTGGTACGGCCTACTTGATAGGCAATGTTTCAACTCTTGGAAGCTTTCGTGGTTGCTAAGCACTGTTCGTGGCCTTCTTGATAGAAATGGCTTATGGTGGCCATGGACTTAGCCAAATTTTGAAATCTCCAACCAATCTTGGCCTGTTAGATTATCTTGGTTGGTTTGCTATGGGCTGGTACGGCCTACTTGATAGGCAATGTTTCAACTCTTGGAACCTTTCGTGGTTGCTAAGCACTGTCCATGGCCTTCTTGATAGAAATGGCTTATGGTGGCCATGGACTTAGCCAAATTTTGAAGTCTCCAACCAATCTTGGCCTGTTAGAGTATCTTGGTTGGGTTGCTATGGGCTGGTACGGCCTACTTGATAGGCAATGTTTCAACTCTTGGAAGCTTTCGTGGTTGCTAAGCACTGTCCATGGCCTTCTTGATAGAAATGGCTTATGGTGGCCATGGACTTAGCAAAATTTTGAAGTCTCCAACCAATCTTGGCCTGTTAGATTATCTTGGTTGGGTTGCTATGGGCTGCTACGGCCTACTTGATAGGCAATGTTTCAACTCTTGGAACCTTTCGTGGTTGCTAAGCACTGTCCATGGCCTTCTTGATAGAAATGGCTTATGGTGGCCATGGACTTAGCCAAATTTTGAAGTCTCCAACCAATCTTGGCCTGTTAGAGTATCTTGGTTGGGTTGCTATGGGCTGGTACGGCCTACTTGATAGGCAATGTTTCAACTCTTGGAAGCTTTCGTGGTTGCTAAGCACTGTCCATGGCCTTCTTGATAGAAATGGCTTATGGTGGCCATGGACTTAGCAAAATTTTGAAGTCTCCAACCAATCTTGGCCTGTTAGATTATCTTGGTTGGGTTGCTATGGGCTGCTACGGCCTACTTG
>NW_026525800.1:20000-25952 GCF_943734725.1 Anopheles marshallii | reverse complement strand
CCCACGAAAAACTCCCCCCCCTTGATAGGTGGGGGGGTGAAATTTGGGTGGGGGGTCGGCGGCCGAGATCGGGGCCGGACACGTGGAACCAAGGTCCTCGGTGGCCGTTTGGTGTCTCTTTCGCACACTTTGTCTTACTCAGTATGCACTCACAGTATACACTCACACGCACGCGTCGACAAGAGCTCATCCACAACACGTCCGTTCACTACGGAGGTTCGCTCGCAACTACAGGGATAACTGGCTTGTGCCGCCAAGCGTTCATAGCGACGTGGCTTATTGATCCTTCGATGTCGGCTCTTCCTATCATTGTGAAGCAAAATTCACCAAGCGTAGGATTGTTCACCCTTTCAAGGGAACGTGAGCTGGGTTTAGACCGTCGTGAGACAGGTTAGTTTTACCCTACACGGTGTGTGCTGTATGCTGCTATCTTAACGGAATTCCTGTGCAGTACGAGAGGAACCACAGGTACGGACCACTGGCTCAATACTAGTTCGACCGGACTTTGGTATGACGCTACGTCCGCTGGATTATGCCTGAACGCCTCTAAGGTCGTATCCAATCCGAGCTGATAGCGCATCATAAACCCATTAGGTGATCGGAAGCTAGCGGGCTTAACAACCCTCTGAGATCCGTCGGTGCTGCCCCGTGCACACTGCCGTCTCATCCCCGCTATAGCACTAGACTGAGCCGCAACGGGCGGGTGTACGCTGCACGTGGAAGTACCTTATCACAGGGAACCCTGGTGGCTGTGCTCCCGTCGACCGTGGATACAACTAGTTTCGACACCTTCGACCGCCCGCAAACGACGGGACTACAGGCTGGGAGCTGCGAGTTGTAGAGATGCGTTTCGCATCGATCCTCTCAGGCGACCCATGCTTGGTGGTGAAGTGGTTAGTTCGTGGAGTATAGGCTTGCTGCACTCGACAAGAGTGCTGCTTGCAAGGCTGTGGTGGTACGTATGGTAGTTGATGAGCATAGGCTTGCTGCACTCGACAAGAGTGCTGCTTGCAAGCCTATGGTGGTACGTGTACGGTAGTTGATGTGAGCATAGGCTTGCTGCACTCGACAAGAGTGCTGCTTGCAAGCCTGATGGGTGGTGTGGTGTGTGGTGCATGATTAGCCTTTCAAGGAAGATGTGTCCTTGGGGCTAATCGGTTATTTTTATAAGTCCGGGAAACCTTTCTCGTCGGGATTCTTATCCTAAGCAACCACGAAAGCTTCCAAGAGTTGAAACATTGCCTATCAAGTAGGCCGTAGCAGCCCATAGCAACCCAACCAAGATACTCTAACAGGCCAAGATTGGTTGGAGATTTCAAAATTTTGCTAAGTCCATGGCCACCATAAGCCATTTCTATCAAGAAGGCCACGAACAGTGCTTAGCAACCACGAGAGCTTCCAAGAGTTGAAACATTGCCTATCAAGTAGGCCGTACCAGCCCATAGCAACCCAACCAAGATACTCTAACAGGCCAAGATTGGTTGGAGACTTCAAAATTTGCTAAGTCCATGGCCACCATAAGCCATTTCTATCAAGAAGGCCATGGACAGTGCTTAGCAACCACGAAAGCTTCCAAGAGTTGAAACATTGCCTATCAAGTAGGCCGTAGCAGCCCATAGCAACCCAACCAAGATACTCTAACAGGCCAAGATTGGTTGGAGATTTCAAAATTGGCTAAGTCCATGGCCACCATAAGCCATTTCTACCAAGAAGGCCATGGACAGTGCTTAGCAACCACGAAAGCTTCCAAGAGTTGAAACATTGCCTATCAAGTAGGCCGTACCAGCCCATAGCAACCCAACCAAGATACTCTAACAGGCCAAGATTGGTTGGAGAATTCAAAATTTTGCTAAGTCCATGGCCACGATAAGCCATTTCTACCAAGAAGGCCACGAACTGTGCTTAGCAACCACGAAAGCTTCCAAGAGTTGAAACATTGCCTATCAAGTAGGCCGTACCAGCCCATAGCAAACCAACCAAGATAATCTAACAGGGCCAAGATTGGATCTCAAAATGTTGCTAAGTCCATGGCCACGATAAGCCATTTCTATCAAGAAGGCCATGGACAGTTCTAAACAACCACGAAAGCTTCCAAGAGTTGAAACATTGCCTATCAAGTAGGCCGTAGCAGCCCATAGCAACCCAACCAAGATAATCTAACAGGCCAAGATTGGTTGGAGATTTCAAAATTTGGCTAAGTCCAGATTTTTTTACCCTTCGGGAAAACAACCCTAGTTCACCAAGTTGAACGCGAAAAACTGTCCATAGGATACGCACAAAACGTTTATTGAGTTGGTCACCATAATGTGGAAATTATGGTGAAAATAAGCCAAGTTCCGGAGTTTTTAACTAACACGAAACCACGAAAAACTTTCATTAGGAAAACTTGGTTGGAGCACCCTACTGCAGAACACACCGACATGGACGAAAGGGTCTACTGGCTAAGAGAAAAAATTTTTGCGGGACCACTCAAAACATCATAGTTAGACCTAGCAAATGATGAAAAGTGAAACCCGCGATCGATTGGAGAAACCTTATTTTACACTGAAAAATTCCACATAAGCAAAATTTGGTATGGAGCACCCTACTGCAGAGCACACCGACCAGGGCCGGGAAGGAAGGGCCCGGTCCAAGAAAAAATTTTTGCGGGACCACTCAAAACATCATAGTTAGACCTAGCAAATGATGAAAAGTGAAACCCGCGATCGATTGGAGAAACCTTATTTTACACTGAAAATTCCACATAAGGGAAAATTTTGTATGGAGCACCCTATGCAGAGCACACCGACAGGGGCCGGGAAGGAAGGCCCGGTCCAAGAAAAAATTTTTGCGGGACCACTCAAAACATCATAGTTAGACCTAGCAAATGATGAAAAGTGAAACCCGCGATCGATTGGAGAAACCTTATTTTACACTGAAAAATTCCACATAAGGAAAATTTGTATGGAGCACCCTACTGCAGAGCACACCGACAGGGCCGGGAAGGAAGGCCCGTCCAAGAAAAAATTTTTGCGGGACCACTCAAAACATCATAGTTAGACCTAGCAAATGATGAAAAGTGAAACCCGCGATCGATTGGAGAAACCTTATTTTACACTGAAAAATTCCACATAAGCAAAATTTGTATGGAGCACCCTACTGCAGAGCACACCGACAGGGCCGGGAAGGAAGGCCCGGTCCAAGAAAAAATTTTTGCGGGACCACTCAAAACATCATAGTTAGACCTAGCAAAATGATGAAAAGTGAAACCCGCGATCGATTGGAGAAACCTTATTTTACACTGAAAATTCCACATAAGGAAAATTTGTATGGAGCACCCTACTGCAGAGCACACCGACAGGGCGGGAAGGAAGGCCCGGTCCAAGAAAAAATTTTTGCGGGACACTCAAAACATCATAGTTAGACCTAGCAAATGATGAAAAGTGAAACCCGCGATCGATTGGAGAAACCTTATTTTACACTGAAAAATTCCACATAAGGAAAATTTGTATGGAGCACCCTACTGCAGAGCACACCGACAGGGCCGGGAAGGAAGGCCCGGTCCAAGAAAAAATTTTTGCGGGACCACTCAAAACATCATAGTTAGACCTAGCAAATGATGAAAGTGAAACCCGCGATCGATTGGAGAAACCTTATTTTACACTGAAAAATTCCACATAAGCAAAATTTGTATGGAGCACCCTACTGCAGAGCACACCGACAGGGCCGGGAAGGAAGGCCCGGTCCAAGAAAAAATTTTTGCGGGACCACTCAAAACATCATAGTTAGACCTAGCAAATGATGAAAAAGTGAAACCCGCGATCGATTGGAGAAACCTTATTTTACACTGAAAATTCCACATAAGGAAAATTTGTATGGAGCACCCTACTGCAGAGCACACCGACAGGGCCGGGAAGGAAGGCCCGGTCCAAGAAAAAATTTTTGCGGGACCACTCAAAACATCATAGTTAGACCTAGCAAATGATGAAAAGTGAAACCCGCGATCGATTGGAGAAACCTTATTTTACACTGAAAAATTCCACATAAGGAAAATTTGTATGGAGCACCCTACTGCAGAGCACACCGACCGGGCCGGGAAGGAAGGCCCGGTCCAAGAAAAAATTTTGGGGGGACCACTCAAAACATCATAGTTAGACCTAGCAAATGATGAAAAGTGAAACCCGCGATCGATTGGAGAAACCTTATTTTACACTGAAAAATTCCACATAAGCAAAATTTGTATGGAGCACCCTACTGCAGAGCACACCGACATGGACGAAAGGGTCGACTGGCCAAGAGAAAAATTTTTGCGGGACCACTCAAAACATCATAGTTAGACCTAGCAAATGATGAAAAGTGAAACCCGCGATCGATTGGAGAAACCTTATTTTACACTGAAAAATTCCACATAAGGAAAATTTGTATGGAGCACCCTACTGCAGAGCACACCGACAGGGCCGGGAAGGAAGGCCCGGTCCAAGAAAAAATTTTTGCGGGACCACTCAAAACATCATAGTTAGACCTAGCAAATGATGAAAAGTGAAACCCGCGATCGATTGGAGAAACCTTATTTTACACTGAAAAAATTCCACATAAGGAAAATTTGTATGGAGCACCCTACTGCAGAGCACACCGACAGGGCCGGGAAGGAAGGCCCGGTCCAAGAAAAAATTTTTGCGGGACCACTCAAAACATCATAGTTAGACCTAGCAAATGATGAAAAGTGAAACCCGCGATCGATTGGAGAAACCTTATTTTACACTGAAAAATTCCACATAAGCAAAATTTGTATGGAGCACCCTACTGCAGAGCACACCGACAGGGCCGGGAAGGAAGGCCCGGTCCAAGAAAAAAATTTTTGCGGGACCACTCAAAACATCATAGTTAGACCTAGCAAATGATGAAAAGTGAAACCCGCGATCGATTGGAGAAACCTTATTTTACACTGAAAAATTCCACATAAGGAAAATTTGTATGGAGCACCCTACTGCAGAGCACCCTACTGCAGAGCACACCGACAGGGCCGGGAAGGAAGGCCCGGTCCAAGAAAAAATTTTTTGCGGGACCACTCAAAACATCATAGTTAGACCTAGCAAATGATGAAAAGTGAAAACCCGCGATCGATGGAGAAACCTTATTTTTACACTGAAAATTCCACATAAGGAAAATTTGTATGGAGCACCCTGCTGTGGTCACCATCGGTCGAGTTGGTCGAGACGGGCAAAAAATTTTTTTTTCCATATCGTCTCAAAACATGATTTATGGACCTTGTAAATGTTGAAAAGTGAAACGAAATCACTTTTGGAGCGATGAAATTTTGTATGGGAGGTCCCTACCCGGAACAAATTTTACTAGTAAAGTCATCATTCCGCGACGAGAAATTTGAAAATGGTCAAATATGGTTAAGATGTCATGTTCATTCCCTACTATGGGGACCAGGTCGTCACGAAAAAATTTTTTTCTCGACCTGGTCAAATGTGGTTCTGCGACGGAGGTTAAACTAATATTGCATAATTTGGGCCAAAAACCCCCCTCTGTCAGAAAAATTTCCCCTTCAAGAGCGAAAGCAGACCACATAAGTTGAGCTTCGAGGTATCTGAAAGTTGAATATAGAGCGAGGTTCTAAGCGAAGGGATAGCTTAACGTTGAGCATTGAACGCAAAAAAGCTTAGAGATAAGCTTATGATATAAGGATTGTGGTGCAGTACACAGCTTAACGTTGAGCTTTGAACGCAAATGGCTAGAACTAAGCTAAGAGATACCTATAGTGGTGCATGGAACTGCTCACAAGTTGAGCTTCGAGGTATCTGAAAGTTGAATATAGAGCGAGGTTCTAAGCGAAGGGATAGCTTAACGTTGAGCATTGAACGCAAAAAAGCTTAGAGATAAGCTTATTATATAACGATTGTGGTGCAGGACACAGCTTAACGTTGAGCTTTGAACGCACATGGCTAGAACTAAGCTAAGAGATAC
>NW_026525800.1:5000-10000 GCF_943734725.1 Anopheles marshallii | reverse complement strand
CGTTACGTTCTGCCAGCGTGGTGTTGTAAGCATCATCAATTGTCTGCGCTGCAGCAACCATCTCGGCCCTGGCGCTGGTGGCACGTTCAATATACCAGTCCTGCTGCAGCTCCGTGGTGATGATTCGTGCCGCCTCGCAGACTTTGCTCCATCGTGTTCGGCTACTAAGCATGAACGCCTCAATGTTGTCAGGCGTCACAGCCGCTTCGTCTTCCTCGCCGAGTAATTCATGCCGGACGTCCGCGAACCTCGGACAGTCGAAGAATACATGCTCGGCCGTCTCCAGGACTCCCGGGCACCTGGTACAGTCGGCGGATGGTGCAAGATGTTTCACGCACAAGTACTCATGGAAAAACCCATGGCCGGAGAGGATCTGTGCAAGGTGGAAAGTCATCTCTCCGTGTTGCCGGTTCTTCCATGCCGCCAAGTCCGGGATGGTCCGGTGCGTCCATCGGGTGTAGCGGCTTTCCGATTCTAGCTGGTCCCACTGACGCTGCCACTCGACCATCGTGTTTATCCGCTCCTCGGTGCGCAGTTCGCGTAGACTTGCTCCCGTCGTCCGATGCCGCTGGTAGCAGCGAGCGTCTTCCGTCACCTGCAGCACGATGGGGATGACGCTGGCAAGGACCGTTGCCACCTCATGGCGCACTGTAATGAAGGTGCGAGCTACTGGCCGTGCGTACAGTCCTTGCACGCGGTTCAGCTGTCTGCAACACTCCCGGAGCCGGACTGCCTCGTGCCAAATCGGCGCGGCGTAGCGGAGGGTGGAGTCCACCACCGATGCAAGCAGCCGCCGCTTCGCACTCTTTGGCCCACCATGATTTCGGAGCAGCCGGGAAATCCCCTGCGCCACACGGAGCGCTTTCGTCGTGGCCTGCTCTACGTGTGGCCTCCACGACAAGTGGTCCTCAATGACAACTCCTAAATATTTCAAGGTGCGGGTCGGCAGTTTCTCTACGCCATTGATACTCACCGGGACTCGGGTGTTGTCTCGTCTCATCGTAGACACAATGACCAGCTCGGTCTTGGCCGGAGCAAGCTCCAGGTGGTGTTGCGCCATCCACGAGCTGATCATTGCTACCGCCGTCTCCGCCAGTCCCGTCGCTGCCTCCGGCGTCGTCCCGCTCGCCAGCACCACGACGTCATCCGCGAAGCCGATCACTTCGGCGCCCTCAGGCAGCACCAGCCGAAGCACGCCGTCGTACATCGCATTCCACAGGGTCGGGCCCAGGATTGAGCCCTGTGGAACGCCCGCCGTGACCGTACGACGCACTGGCCCCTCGCTGGTCTCGTACACCAGCCTCCTCTCAGAAAAGTAGCTGCGCAATATTTTCTGGAGGGCTGCAGGAACCATCAGCTTCTGCAGGGCAACCGCGATCGCCTTCCAGCTGGCAGAATTAAAGGCGTTCCTGACGTCCAGTGCTGCCACCACCAGACATCGAGGATCCCGCTGGTTGGTGCGGTGAAACGTCCTCGCGTGTTGTCCTCGCTCTATCACCCGCTCGATGGCCTGAAGCGTGGAGCGACCGCGCCGGAACCCGTACTGCCTTGCTGACAGGCGAGGAGCATCGCTGTCCTCCAAGTGGTCGTTCAGCCGATCTAAGATCAGCCGTTCGAACCCCTTGGCGACTGCTCCCAGCATTAGCAGCGGGCGGTGCGACGACGGATCGCCCGGCGGCTTACCTGGCTTCGTGACCAACACAAGGCGTGCCTCCTTCCATGCCGCAGGAAACTCCCCTCGCTCGAGCAGCTGATTGTACACCTTGGCGAAGACCTCCGGGTGCTTCCGCATTGCCGCCTTCACTGCGGCATTCGGGATACCGTCCAGCCCTGGCGCCTTGGAGGTGGCCATCCGCTCGGCCAGCGAAAGAATTTCCGAGCTCGTGACCGGCCTCAGAGCCTCGCTGCACGCATCGATGTCCGGCCACTCAAACGCCGGATGATTCGGGAACAAGGCTTCGACGATCGGACCTAGTACGGCTCGGTCCGTTTCCGGTGGTGCCCTGTTACGTAGTTTTGCTCGAACAACCTTGTAACCGAGTCCGAACACCTCGGCTTCGACCCCATCGATCAGCTCTTGCATACAGTCCTCCTTACTGCTGTGAATGGCGGCCTGCAGCAATCGTCGACAGCCCTGCAGCCTGGCCGACGTCACCGCACGCTCCGAAGGTTGGGCCCTGCGATGGGCGGCCTCCGCTGCTCCGCATTCCTCCCTCAGGCGCTCGATCTCAGGAGACCACCAGTACACCTGGGGCTTGCGATGGAAAGTAGCCCCGTGTACTCTCTCCATGATCTCATCGCACGCCTGGGTCAGTCCGCCGATCAGCCCCTCCGGAGTTGCGACCTGCTCGAAGTGGCCGCATGTGAGGGCGATGTCGAAGCACTTGTTATCGAATTGCGTCGTCTTCCACCGGGTCCCGGCGTGTCTGGCTGTCCCGTCTCGACTTCGCTGCTGCTGCTTGCCTCGTCGCGTGGGACGTTGTCCTGGGACGCCCACCTGGAACTGGACGTAGGCATGGTCGCTGCTGGAAAAGCGATCGAGCACGCGCCAGGAGTCCGGTCGCGCAATAGTTTGGCTGGCAAAAGAAACGTCGATAACGCTTTCCCGCGCAACCCCGTTGCCCTTAAACGTGGGCACGTTGCCGCGGTTCAGCGTATGCAGCGCCAGCTGCTCCACCACGCTCAGGAGCTCCTGCCCCTTCCGGGTGGTGCGCGCACTCCCCCACTCCTCATTCCAGGCGTTGAAGTCCCCGGCCAGGACCGATGTTGTGTGTCCGACCAGAGACACCTCCACCGCACCGAGGAAGCTTTCGAAGTCTTCGATGCCGCTGCTGGGTGGCACGTAGCAGCTGGCGAACGTTACTCCCGCTATGGTGGCCACCACGAGTCCCGGGACGACGCTCCCCCAAAGCCGTTGAATAGGGTACGCCCCTGTTGCTATTATCGCCACGCTCTGTTCCGCATCGATGGCCCACCGCGGATCATCCCGAGGTGGTCGATATAGTTCGCAGGCGAGCACCACCTGAGCCCCTAACTCGCGAGCCGTCTGCAGCATGAGGTCTTGGGCTGCCCGGCTTCGCCCGAGGTTCACTTGCAGCACTTTTAGCGCCGGCACGTCGGATGCCCGACCGGGTGCGGGCCGCTGCACACGACGCAGCGCACCTCCGCCGTGCAGCTCTTCGCCTGGTGATCCGGCTTCCCGCAGCGAATGCAGCTTGTCGAGCGGTCCACTTCGCTCCTGCACGCAGCTCGGACGTGCCCCATCTCGAGGCACTTGTAGCACCGTTGCTGACGCGCCTGCAGAGGAGCCACCTTCCGGATCAGACACGATGTGTATTTGATCTTGACGCTCTTGTCGACCAGACCCTCCGCAGCCCTGGCTGTTACGCGGACTATCGCCACTTTCGTGCCGTCCCAGGCAGGTCGCAGGCGAACCGATGTCTCCTCCACCTCGCATTGGCACAGGTTGGTCAGCGCCATCGCCACATCGGTCTCCTTCGCTAAAGGGTCGACAGCGTCCAACCGGATTTCGACCATAGGCGTGACCAGCCGAGCTGAGGCCGGCCGTTCTGCCTTTGCGCAGACCTGCTTGATGCACTGCAGAACTTCTGCAGCGTCCGCGCTCTCCTTCAGCTCCATGACAAGCCTGGAGCGTGTGGTGCGTCGCCCGACGCCTAGGGCCTCAGCATGTTTCTCCATTTCTGGAGCCGTTCGGACAGCCTGGTACACCTCCGTCCAGGTTTGTCCCTCAGCTGGGGCGATTTCAATAGCGTCCGGCTTGGTTTTTCGCTGCCGCTGACGCCGACCTCCTCGTTGTGCTCCAGGCTGGCTACCCCGGGCCTGTTGTCCCTGATGTTGCTGGGGCTGCTGCTTAGACGGTCCTGCGATCGGCTGCCGCTGAACCGCTGCCCGTTGCGGTAGTTGCGGCCACTGCTGCTGCTGTTGCTGCGGCTTGTTCCCCGGTTGCCGGGCCGGCTTACGACGCACCACTTCAGCCCAAGAGCCGCCTTCCGGGTCTGAAAGCGGAGCTGCCGTTGCCGACACCGCTCCCTGCTGTCGCTGTTGCTGCTGCTGCTCACGACGTTGCTGCTGCTGTTGTTGCTGCTGCTGCTGGTACTGCTGCTGCTGCTTCTGGCTGCCTCCATAGCCCAGCGTCTGTGCAAGGAGCTCTTGGAAGCTGGCTCGCTCCTCCCTCAGCTCGTTGCGCAGGCGCTCGTTGTCTTCACGAGCCAGCGTCTCGCGCATCCGGGCTTCCTCTCGGGCCAGCTGCAAATCTTGCCGGGCCTGCACAGCATTTGTTTCCATCTGCTGCCGGAGCATCTGGATCTCCTGTTGCAGACCCACGATCGTCGCTCGCAGCTGCTCGTTGGTGAGCGACGTCTCATTGAGGAGCTGTCTCAGCTCCGACATTTCCGGGGACTGCTGCTTCGCTCCCGGAACAGATGTTCGTGTAAGAGCCACTCGCGGCTCCAGAATAGTGGAGAGCTTCGCCGGCCTCTCCTCCGTTGACTCCGTCCTGGAACGGAGGGTTCGCCCCGTCGACGACATCTCCACCTCTCCCTGTTACGGGTGTGGGTGGCGGGGGGGGGGGGAGTCGGGGGAGGTGTTCTCCCCGACTCGCGGCGACGTAGCGCGTTGATTGACTCCCCACAGAAACACACGCGACGACACACGGTACTCGGCCAAGAACGCGCAACCGAACAGCTGTCCCATACAAAATGTATGGGAACGAAAGACGCCGGAAATCGCCAAAACCTCCAACTTTGGAAGCCTATAACTCCGCAACGGTTCGTCGCACAAAAATGTTAGACCACTCTATCGACGCGGGATATTCTCACTTATAGTCCTCAAGTGTTTTTAAGATCACTAACGCACTTTTTGGGGGGTAAAACGGTCCCCCACCAAAAACTCACAGTTTTTCAAGTGCCACTTCCGGTGTAACGCACACACACACACATACAAAATTTTGTAAGATGCGTCTTACCGAGACGCATCCAACG
>NW_026525799.1:22500-26067 GCF_943734725.1 Anopheles marshallii | reverse complement strand
AACCCGCGATCGATTGGAGAAACCTTATTTTACACTGAAAAATTCCACATAAGGAAAATTTGTATGGAGCACCCTACTGCAGAGCACACCGACAGGGCCGGGAAGGAAGGCCCGGTCCAAGAAAAAATTTTTGCGGGACCACTCAAAACATCATAGTTAGACCTAGCAAATGATGAAAAGTGAAACCCGCGATCGATTGGAGAAACCTTATTTTACACTGAAAAATTCCACATAAGGAAAATTTGTATGGAGCACCCTACTGCAGAGCACACCGACAGGGCCGGGAAGGAAGGCCCGGTCCAAGAAAAAATTTTTGCGGGACCACTCAAAACATCATAGTTAGACCTAGCAAATGATGAAAAGTGAAACCCGCGATCGATTGGAGAAACCTTATTTTACACTGAAAAATTCCACATAAGGAAAATTTGTATGGAGCACCCTACTGCAGAGCACACCGACAGGGCCGGGAAGGAAGGCCCGGTCCAAGAAAAAATTTTTGCGGGACCACTCAAAACATCATAGTTAGACCTAGCAAATGATGAAAAGTGAAACCCGCGATCGATTGGAGAAACCTTATTTTACACTGAAAAATTCCACATAAGGAAAATTTGTATGGAGCACCCTACTGCAGAGCACACCGACAGGGCCGGGAAGGAAGGCCCGGTCCAAGAAAAAATTTTTGCGGGACCACTCAAAACATCATAGTTAGACCTAGCAAATGATGAAAAGTGAAACCCGCGATCGATTGGAGAAACCTTATTTTACACTGAAAAATTCCACATAAGGAAAATTTGTATGGAGCACCCTACTGCAGAGCACACCGACAGGGCCGGGAAGGAAGGCCCGGTCCAAGAAAAAATTTTTGCGGGACCACTCAAAACATCATAGTTAGACCTAGCAAATGATGAAAAGTGAAACCCGCGATCGATTGGAGAAACCTTATTTTACACTGAAAATTCCACATAAGGAAAATTTGTATGGAGCACCCTGCTGTGGTCACCATCGGTCGAGTTGGTCGAGACGGGCAAAAAATTTTTTTTTTCCATATCGTCTCAAAACATGATTTATGGACCTTGTAAATGTTGAAAAGTGAAACGAAATCACTTTTGGAGCGATGAAAATTTTGTATGGGAGGTCCCTACCCGGAACAAATTTTACTAGTAAAGTCATCATTCCGCGACGAGAAATTTGAAAATGGTCAAATATGGTTAAGATGTCATGTTCATTCCCTACTATGGGGGACCAGGTCGTCACGAAAAAATTTTTTTTCTCGACCTGGTCAAATGTGGTTCTGCGACGGAGGTTAAACTAATATTGCATAATTTGGGCCAAAAACCCCCCTCTGTCAGAAAAATTTCCCCTTCAAGAGCGAAAGCAGACCACATAAGTTGAGCTTCGAGGTATCTGAAAGTTGAATATAGAGCGAGGTTCTAAGCGAAGGGATAGCTTAACGTTGAGCATTGAACGCAAAAAAGCTTAGAGATAAGCTTATTATATAACGATTGTGGTGCAGGACACAGCTTAACGTTGAGCTTTGAACGCACATGGCTAGAACTAAGCTAAGAGATACCTATAGTGGTGCATGGAACTGCTCACAAGTTGAGCTTCGAGAAGTCCAAAGGCAAAATGTAGAGCGAGGTTCTAAGCGAAGGGATAGCTTAACGTTGAGCATTGAACGCAAAAAAGCTTAGAGATAAGCTTATTATATAAGGATTGTGGTGCAGAACACAGCTTAACGTTGAGCTTTGAACGCACATGGCTAGAACTAAGCTAAGAGATACGGGTAGTGGTGCATGGAACTGCTCACAAGTTGAGCTTCGAGAAGTCCAAAGGCAAAATATAGAGAGAGGTCCTAGCAGCCTAAAAAACTTCTAGGGCCGACAGCTCACAAGTTGAGTTTCGAACGCAATTAGGCTACCCTGGTAGCCCTTGATTTGAAAGCATTAAGGCAATGATATGGTAGAATGCCCGATCTTAAACCTATTGACAGAGAATGTGTACGAGTAAGCATAGATGTGGAGGAGCACATACCCTAAACAGTCCCGAAAGATGGTTAGCTAAGTGATGCATCACAAATGGACTTGGCGCACCAAGTTCACACTGAAACACACACGATCGCGTATATTAAAACCTGTTGTGTGGTGCATCACTAATAAAGTTTGGTGCGTCAAACGAACATGAGAGTTGAGCATATTGGGTATGTGTGATAACACACTTTGCACGACAATCGAGAAACCGCATAAGCTCAGTATAACACAGCAGGGGAAGATTGATGAAAACCAGAGCTAATACATGCAACAGGCCGGGAATGCTGCTTCTGAAGGTGGTAGGACCGGTGCACTTATTAGTTAAACCAATCGGCCGATTGAGTTGAAGTCTGGTACCGATCTTTCACTTGACTGTGCCCCATCAACTATTGATGGTAGTGTAGAGGACTACCATGGTTGTGACGGGAAGCGGGAATCAGGGTTCGATTCCGGAGCTAGTAGAGAGTGCCTGATAAAGGCCATGGTACACATCCAAATCAGGAAAGCAGCAGGAAACACTACCATACATTGCCAGGTGCATAGGAGGATTGCAAGCCCGTAAATTGCCCGATCATAGCCAGCGATGCTGAGAACGGAATTTATTCCTTCGATCGTCGTTGGTTCACATGTTTACTGATGGTTGTACGAACACCATACCCGGTGGTAAGTACAGTGGAGCTCGCCTTCACAACATAATGTTCACCAGTTGGACGCATAGATTGGAATAGCTCACATAGTGTTGGATTGCTGGAAACACACATTCCAGACTGCTCCGGTAGTCATGGAAAGGAGAGGATTGCAAGCCCGTAAATTGCCCGATTATAGCCAACGATGCTGAGAACGGAATTTATTCCTTCGATCGTCGTTGGTTCACATGTTTACTGATGGTTGTACGAACACCATACCCGGTGGTAAGTACAGTGGAGCTCGCCTTCACAACATAATGTTCACCAGTTGGACGCATAGATTGGAATAGCTCACATAGTGTTGGATTGCTGGAAACACACATTCCAGACTGCTCCGGTAGTCATGGAAAGGAGAGGATTGCAAGCCCGTAAATTGCCCGATTATAGCCAACGATGCTGAGAACGGAATTTATTCCTTCGATCGTCGTTGGTTCACATGTTTACTGATGGTTGTACGAACACCATACCCGGTGGTAAGTACAGTGGAGCTCGCCTTCACAACATAATGTTCACCAGTTGGACGCATAGATTGGAATAGCTCACAAGTGTTGGAAAGTTGAACGCACGTTGAAGACCGCTACTGTGGTCTTGGAAAGTAGAGGATTGCAAGCCCGTAAATTGTCCGATCATAGCCAACGATGCTGAGATCGGAATTCATTCCTTCGATCGTCGTTGGTTCGCATGTTTACTGATGGTTGTACGAACACCATACCCGGTGGTAAGTACAGTGGAGCTCGCCTTCACAACATAATGTTCACCAGTTGAACGTACAAGTTGGAATAGCTCACATAGTGTTGGATTGCTGGAAACACACAAAATGATACGAGTAAGGTTGCGTGAGTAAGGCACGTACA
>NW_026525799.1:5000-15000 GCF_943734725.1 Anopheles marshallii | reverse complement strand
GAAGAGGGCCCACAAGTACGTTCTACAGTCCACTGCCTCCTCATTCTGCAGTCTTCGCCGCGCGCGGAAGCGTCTCACGTTGTTCCTAACTGTTCGATGACGCTCCTCCCGCTCCTGTAACTCCTCCGTCGTCAGCAGTCGCCCGTCGGGGTGGGTTGGTGGTATTTCCCCCCTCGCAGCTCGTCGCTCAATGGTCAGCTGCCTACGAGCCTCGTTACGCCTTTCATTACGTAAGGCCACCAGCTCCTCGTGTGCGGTGTCCAGACTTTGCGCGGCCCTCTGCATGTCGTCGTGCGCGCTCGTGGCCCGCTCGATATACCACTCCTGTTGGAGTGTGGTGGTGATAATGCGAGCGGCCTCGCAAACTTTGCTCCATCGTGCTCGGCTGGTAAGCATGAACGCCACAAGATTGTCAGGCGTCACAGCCGCTTCGTCGTCCTCACCGAGTAATTCATGCCGGACATCCGCGAACCTCGGACAGTCGAAGAAGGCATGCTCGGCCGTCTCCGGGACTCCCGGGCACCTGGTACAGTCGGCGGATGGTGCAAGATGTTTCACGCACAAGTACTCATGGAAAAACCCATGGCCGGAGAGGATCTGAGCGAGGTGGAATGTCATCTCCCCGTGTTGCCGGTTCTTCCATGCCGCCAAGTCTGAGATGGTCCGGTGCGCCCATCGGGTGTAGCGGCTTTCCGATTCTAGCTGGTCCCACTGACGCTGCCACTCGTCAATTGTCCTCGTCCGCTCCTCGATGCGCAGTTCGCGTAGACTTGCTCCCGTCGTCCGATGCCGCTGGTAGCAGCGAGCGTCTTCCGTCACCTGCAGCACGATGGGGATGACGCTGGCAAGGACCGTTGCCACCTCGTGGCGCACTGTAATGAAGGTGCGAGCTACTGGCCGTGCGTACAGTCCTTGCACGCGGTTCAGCTGTCTGCAACACTCCCGGAGCCGGACTGCCTCGTGCCAAATCGGCGCAGCGTAGCGGAGGGTGGAGTCCACCACCGATGCAAGCAGCCGCCGCTTCGCACTCTTTGGCCCACCATGATTTCGGAGCAGCCGGGAAATCCCCTGCGCCACACGGAGCGCTTTCGTCGTGGCCTGCTCTACGTGTGGCCTCCACGACAGGTGGTCCTCAATGACAACTCCTAAATATTTCAAGGTGCGGGTCGGCAGTTTCTCTACGCCATTGATACTCACCGGGACTCGGGTGTTGTCTCGTCTCATCGTAGACACAATGACCAGCTCGGTCTTGGCCGGAGCAAGCTCCAGGTGGTGTTGCGCCATCCACGAGCTGATCATTGCTACCGCCGTCTCCGCCAGTCCCGTCGCTGCCTCCGGCGTCGTCCCGCTCGCCAGCACCACGACGTCATCCGCAAAGCCGATCACTTCGGCGCCCTCAGGCAGCACCAGCCGAAGCACGCCGTCGTACATCGCGTTCCACAGGGTCGGGCCCAGGATTGAGCCCTGTGGAACGCCCGCCGTGACCGTACGACGCACTGGCCCACAGGGATAACTGGCTTGTGGCCGCCAAGCGTTCATAGCGACGTGGCTTATTGATCCTTCGATGTCGGCTCTTCCTATCATTGTGAAGCAAAATTCACCAAGCGTAGGATTGTTCACCCTTTCAAGGGAACGTGAGCTGGGTTTAGACCGTCGTGAGACAGGTTAGTTTTACCCTACTGGTGTGTGCTGTATGCTGCTATCTTAACGGAATTCCTGTGCAGTACGAGAGGAACCACAGGTACGGACCACTGGCTCAATACTAGTTCGACCGGACTTTGGTATGACGCTACGTCCGCTGGATTATGCCTGAACGCCTCTAAGGTCGTATCCAATCCGAGCTGATAGCGCATCATAAACCCATTAGGTGATCGGAAGCTAGCGGGCTTAACAACCCTCTGAGATCCGTCGGTGCTGCCCCGTGCACACTGCCGTCTCATCCCCGCTATAGCACTAGACTGAGCCGCAACGGGCGGGTGTACGCTGCACGTGGAAGTACCTTATCACAGGGAACCCTGGTGGCTGTGCTCCCGTCGACCGTGGATACAACTAGTTTCGACACCTTCGACCGCCCGCAAACGACGGGACTACAGGCTGGGAGCTGCGAGTTGTAGAGATGCGTTCGCATCGATCCTCTCAGGCGACCCATGCTTGGTGGTGAAGTGGTTAGTTCGTGGAGTATAGGCTTGCTGCACTCGACAAGAGTGCTGCTTGCAAGGCTGTGGTGGTACGTATGGTAGTTGATGAGCATAGGCTTGCTGCACTCGACAAGAGTGCTGCTTGCAAGCCTATGGTGGTACGTGTACGGTAGTTGATGTGAGCATAGGCTTGCTGCACTCGACAAGAGTGCTGCTTGCAAGCCTATGGGTGGTGTGGTGTGTGGTGCATGATTAGCCTTTCAAGGAAGATGTGTCCTTGGGGCTAATCGGTTATTTTTATAAGTCCGGGAAACCTTTCTCGTCGGGATTCTTATCCTAAGCAACCACGAAAGCTTCCAAGAGTTGAAACATTGCCTATCAAGTAGGCCGTACCAGCCCATAGCAAACCAACCAAGATAATCTAACAGGCCAAGATTGGTTGGAGATTTCAAAATTTGGCTAAGTCCATGGCCACCATAAGCCATTTCTATCAAGAAGGCCACGAACAGTGCTTAGCAACCACGAAAGCTTCCAAGAGTTGAAACATTGCCTATCAAGTAGGCCGTAGCAGCCCATAGCAAACCAACCAAGATAATCTAACAGGCCAAGATTGGTTGGAGATTTCAAAATTTTGCTAAGTCCATGGCCACCATAAGCCATTTCTATCAAGAAGGCCACGAACAGTGCTTAGCAACCACGAGAGCTTCCAAGAGTTGAAACATTGCCTATCAAGTAGGCCGTACCAGCCCATAGCAACCCAACCAAGATACTCTAACAGGCCAAGATTGGTTGGAGATTTCAAAATTTTGCTAAGTCCATGGCCACCATAAGCCATTTCTATCAAGAAGGCCACGAACAGTGCTTAGCAACCACGAGAGCTTCCAAGAGTTGAAACATTGCCTATCAAGTAGGCCGTACCAGCCCATAGCAACCCAACCAAGATACTCTAACAGGCCAAGATTGGTTGGAGATTTCAAAATTTTGCTAAGTCCATGGCCACCATAAGCCATTTCTATCAAGAAGGCCACGAACAGTGCTTAGCAACCACGAGAGCTTCCAAGAGTTGAAACATTGCCTATCAAGTAGGCCGTACCAGCCCATAGCAACCCAACCAAGATACTCTAACAGGCCAAGATTGGATCTCAAAATGTTGCTAAGTCCATGGCCACGATAAGCCATTTCTATCAAGAAGGCCATGGACAGTTCTAAACAACCACGAAAGCTTCCAAGAGTTGAAACATTGCCTATCAAGTAGGCCGTAGCAGCCCATAGCAACCCAACCAAGATAATCTAACAGGCCAAGATTGGTTGGAGATTTCAAAATTTGGCTAAGTCCAGATTTTTTTACCCTTCGGGAAAACAACCCTAGTTCACCAAGTTGAACGCGAAAAACTGTCCATAGGATACGCACAAAACGTTTATTGAGTTGGTCACCATATGTGGAAATTATGGTGAAAATAAGCCAAGTTCCGGAGTTTTTAACTCACACGAAACCACGAAAAACTTTCATTAGGAAAACTTGGTTGGAGCACCCTACTGCAGAACACACCGACATGGACGAAAGGGTTGACTGGCTAAGAGAAAAAATTTTTGCGGGACCACTTAAAACATCATAGTTAGACCTAGCAAATGATGAAAAGTGAAACCCGCGATCGATTGGAGAAACCTTATTTTACACTGAAAAATTCCACATAAGGAAAATTTGTATGGAGCACCCTACTGCAGAGCACACCGACAGGGCCGGGAAGGAAGGCCCGGTCCAAGAAAAAATTTTTGCGGGACCACTCAAAACATCATAGTTAGACCTAGCAAATGATGAAAAGTGAAACCCGCGATCGATTGGAGAAACCTTATTTTACACTGAAAAATTCCACATAAGGAAAATTTGTATGGAGCACCCTACTGCAGAGCACACCGACAGGGCCGGGAAGGAAGGCCCGGTCCAAGAAAAAATTTTTGCGGGACCACTCAAAACATCATAGTTAGACCTAGCAAATGATGAAAAGTGAAACCCGCGATCGATTGGAGAAACCTTATTTTACACTGAAAAATTCCACATAAGCAAAATTTGTATGGAGCACCCTACTGCAGAACACACCGACAGGGCCGGGAAGGAAGGCCCGGTCCAAGAAAAAATTTTTGCGGGACCACTCAAAACATCATAGTTAGACCTAGCAAATGATGAAAAGTGAAACCCGCGATCGATTGGAGAAACCTTATTTTACACTGAAAAATTCCACATAAGCAAAATTTGTATGGAGCACCCTACTGCAGAACACACCGACAGGGCCGGGAAGGAAGGCCCGGTCCAAGAAAAAATTTTTGCGGGACCACTCAAAACATCATAGTTAGACCTAGCAAATGATGAAAAGTGAAACCCGCGATCGATTGGAGAAACCTTATTTTACACTGAAAAATTCCACATAAGCAAAATTTGTATGGAGCACCCTACTGCAGAACACACCGACAGGGCCGGGAAGGAAGGCCCGGTCCAAGAAAAAATTTTTGCGGGACCACTCAAAACATCATAGTTAGACCTAGCAAATGATGAAAAGTGAAACCCGCGATCGATTGGAGAAACCTTATTTTACACTGAAAAATTCCACATAAGGAAAATTTGTATGGAGCACCCTACTGCAGAGCACACCGACAGGGCCGGGAAGGAAGGCCCGGTCCAAGAAAAAATTTTTGTGGGACCACTCAAAACATCATAGTTAGACCTAGCAAATGATGAAAAGTGAAACCCGCGATCGATTGGAGAAACCTTATTTTACACTGAAAAATTCCACATAAGCAAAATTTGTATGGAGCACCCTACTGCAGAGCACACCGACAGGGCCGGGAAGGAAGGCCCGGTCCAAGAAAAAATTTTTGCGGGACCACTCAAAACATCATAGTTAGACCTAGCAAATGATGAAAAGTGAAACCCGCGATCGATTGGAGAAACCTTATTTTACACTGAAAAATTCCACATAAGGAAAATTTGTATGGAGCACCCTACTGCAGAGCACACCGACAGGGCCGGGAAGGAAGGCCCGGTCCAAGAAAAAATTTTTGCGGGACCACTCAAAACATCATAGTTAGACCTAGCAAATGATGAAAAGTGAAACCCGCGATCGATTGGAGAAACCTTATTTTACACTGAAAAATTCCACATAAGGAAAATTTGTATGGAGCACCCTACTGCAGAGCACACCGACAGGGCCGGGAAGGAAGGCCCGGTCCAAGAAAAAATTTTTGCGGGACCACTCAAAACATCATAGTTAGACCTAGCAAATGATGAAAAGTGAAACCCGCGATCGATTGGAGAAACCTTATTTTACACTGAAAAATTCCACATAAGGAAAATTTGTATGGAGCACCCTACTGCAGAGCACACCGACAGGGCCGGGAAGGAAGGCCCGGTCCAAGAAAAAATTTTTGCGGGACCACTCAAAACATCATAGTTAGACCTAGCAAATGATGAAAAGTGAAACCCGCGATCGATTGGAGAAACCTTATTTTACACTGAAAAATTCCACATAAGGAAAATTTGTATGGAGCACCCTACTGCAGAGCACACCGACAGGGCCGGGAAGGAAGGCCCGGTCCAAGAAAAAATTTTTGCGGGACCACTCAAAACATCATAGTTAGACCTAGCAAATGATGAAAAGTGAAACCCGCGATCGATTGGAGAAACCTTATTTTACACTGAAAAATTCCACATAAGGAAAATTTGTATGGAGCACCCTACTGCAGAGCACACCGACAGGGCCGGGAAGGAAGGCCCGGTCCAAGAAAAAATTTTTGCGGGACCACTCAAAACATCATAGTTAGACCTAGCAAATGATGAAAAGTGAAACCCGCGATCGATTGGAGAAACCTTATTTTACACTGAAAAATTCCACATAAGGAAAATTTGTATGGAGCACCCTACTGCAGAGCACACCGACAGGGCCGGGAAGGAAGGCCCGGTCCAAGAAAAAATTTTTGCGGGACCACTCAAAACATCATAGTTAGACCTAGCAAATGATGAAAAGTGAAACCCGCGATCGATTGGAGAAACCTTATTTTACACTGAAAAATTCCACATAAGGAAAATTTGTATGGAGCACCCTACTGCAGAGCACACCGACAGGGCCGGGAAGGAAGGCCCGGTCCAAGAAAAAATTTTTGCGGGACCACTCAAAACATCATAGTTAGACCTAGCAAATGATGAAAAGTGAAACCCGCGATCGATTGGAGAAACCTTATTTTACACTGAAAAATTCCACATAAGCAAAATTTGTATGGAGCACCCTACTGCAGAGCACACCGACAGGGCCGGGAAGGAAGGCCCGGTCCAAGAAAAAATTTTTGCGGGACCACTCAAAACATCATAGTTAGACCTAGCAAATGATGAAAAGTGAAACCCGCGATCGATTGGAGAAACCTTATTTTACACTGAAAAATTCCACATAAGGAAAATTTGTATGGAGCACCCTACTGCAGAGCACACCGACAGGGCCGGGAAGGAAGGCCCGGTCCAAGAAAAAATTTTTGCGGGACCACTCAAAACATCATAGTTAGACCTAGCAAATGATGAAAAGTGAAACCCGCGATCGATTGGAGAAACCTTATTTTACACTGAAAAATTCCACATAAGGAAAATTTGTATGGAGCACCCTACTGCAGAGCACACCGACAGGGCCGGGAAGGAAGGCCCGGTCCAAGAAAAAATTTTTGCGGGACCACTCAAAACATCATAGTTAGACCTAGCAAATGATGAAAAGTGAAACCCGCGATCGATTGGAGAAACCTTATTTTACACTGAAAAATTCCACATAAGGAAAATTTGTATGGAGCACCCTACTGCAGAGCACACCGACAGGGCCGGGAAGGAAGGCCCGGTCCAAGAAAAAATTTTTGCGGGACCACTCAAAACATCATAGTTAGACCTAGCAAATGATGAAAAGTGAAACCCGCGATCGATTGGAGAAACCTTATTTTACACTGAAAAATTCCACATAAGGAAAATTTGTATGGAGCACCCTACTGCAGAGCACACCGACAGGGCCGGGAAGGAAGGCCCGGTCCAAGAAAAAATTTTTGCGGGACCACTCAAAACATCATAGTTAGACCTAGCAAATGATGAAAAGTGAAACCCGCGATCGATTGGAGAAACCTTATTTTACACTGAAAAATTCCACATAAGGAAAATTTGTATGGAGCACCCTACTGCAGAGCACACCGACAGGGCCGGGAAGGAAGGCCCGGTCCAAGAAAAAATTTTTGCGGGACCACTCAAAACATCATAGTTAGACCTAGCAAATGATGAAAAGTGAAACCCGCGATCGATTGGAGAAACCTTATTTTACACTGAAAAATTCCACATAAGGAAAATTTGTATGGAGCACCCTACTGCAGAGCACACCGACAGGGCCGGGAAGGAAGGCCCGGTCCAAGAAAAAATTTTTGCGGGACCACTCAAAACATCATAGTTAGACCTAGCAAATGATGAAAAGTGAAACCCGCGATCGATTGGAGAAACCTTATTTTACACTGAAAAATTCCACATAAGGAAAATTTGTATGGAGCACCCTACTGCAGAGCACACCGACAGGGCCGGGAAGGAAGGCCCGGTCCAAGAAAAAATTTTTGCGGGACCACTCAAAACATCATAGTTAGACCTAGCAAATGATGAAAAGTGAAACCCGCGATCGATTGGAGAAACCTTATTTTACACTGAAAATTCCACATAAGGAAAATTTGTATGGAGCACCCTGCTGTGGTCACCATCGGTCGAGTTGGTCGAGACGGGCAAAAAATTTTTTTTTCCATATCGTCTCAAAACATGATTTATGGACCTTGTAAATGTTGAAAAGTGAAACGAAATCACTTTTGGAGCGATGAAAATTTTGTATGGGAGGTCCCTACCCGGAACAAATTTTACTAGTAAAGTCATCATTCCGCGACGAGAAATTTGAAAATGGTCAAATATGGTTAAGATGTCATGTTCATTCCCTACTATGGGGGACCAGGTCGTCACGAAAAAATTTTTTTCTCGACCTGGTCAAATGTGGTTCTGCGACGGAGGTTAAACTAATATTGCATAATTTGGGCCAAAAACCCCCCTCTGTCAGAAAAATTTCCCCTTCAAGAGCGAAAGCAGACCACATAAGTTGAGCTTCGAGGTATCTGAAAGTTGAATATAGAGCGAGGTTCTAAGCGAAGGGATAGCTTAACGTTGAGCATTGAACGCAAAAAAGCTTAGAGATAAGCTTATTATATAACGATTGTGGTGCAGGACACAGCTTAACGTTGAGCTTTGAACGCACATGGCTAGAACTAAGCTAAGAGATACCTATAGTGGTGCATGGAACTGCTCACAAGTTGAGCTTCGAGAAGTCCAAAGGCAAAATGTAGAGCGAGGTTCTAAGCGAAGGGATAGCTTAACGTTGAGCATTGAACGCAAAAAAGCTTAGAGATAAGCTTATTATATAAGGATTGTGGTGCAGAACACAGCTTAACGTTGAGCTTTGAACGCACATGGCTAGAACTAAGCTAAGAGATACGGGTAGTGGTGCATGGAACTGCTCACAAGTTGAGCTTCGAGAAGTCCAAAGGCAAAATATAGAGAGAGGTCCTAGCAGCCTAAAAAACTTCTAGGGCCGACAGCTCACAAGTTGAGTTTCGAACGCAATTAGGCTACCCTGGTAGCCTTGATTTGAAAGCATTAAGGCAATGATATGGTAGAATGCCCGATCTTAAACCTATTGACAGAGAATGTGTACGAGTAAGCATAGATGTGGAGGAGCACATACCCTAAACAGTCCCGAAAGATGGTTAGCTAAGTGATGCATCACAAATGGACTTGGCGCACCAAGTTCACACTGAAACACACACGATCGCGTATATTAAAACCTGTTGTGTGGTGCATCACTAATAAAGTTTGGTGCGTCAAACGAACATGAGAGTTGAGCATATTGGGTATGTGTGATAACACACTTTGCACGACAATCGAGAAACCGCATAAGCTCAGTATAACACAGCAGGGGAAGATTGATGAAAACCAGAGCTAATACATGCAACAGGCCGGGAATGCTGCTTCTGAAGGTGGTAGGACCGGTGCACTTATTAGTTAAACCAATCGGCCGATTGAGTTGAAGTCTGGTACCGATCTTTCACTTGACTGTGCCCCATCAACTATTGATGGTAGTGTAGAGGACTACCATGGTTGTGACGGGAAGCGGGAATCAGGGTTCGATTCCGGAGCTAGTAGAGAGTGCCTGATAAAGGCCATGGTACACATCCAAATCAGGAAAGCAGCAGGAAACACTACCATACATTGCCAGGTGCATAGGAGGATTGCAAGCCCGTAAATTGCCCGATCATAGCCAGCGATGCTGAGAACGGAATTTATTCCTTCGATCGTCGTTGGTTCACATGTTTACTGATGGTTGTACGAACACCATACCCGGTGGTAAGTACAGTGGAGCTCGCCTTCACAACATAATGTTCACCAGTTGGACGCATAGATTGGAATAGCTCACATAGTGTTGGATTGCTGGAAACACACATTCCAGACTGCTCCGGTAGTCATGGAAAGGAGAGGATTGCAAGCCCGTAAATTGCCCGATTATAGCCAACGATGCTGAGAACGGAATTTATTCCTTCGATCGTCGTTG
Organism: Anopheles marshallii; assembly: GCF_943734725.1. Lineage (NCBI taxonomy): Eukaryota > Metazoa > Arthropoda > Insecta > Diptera > Culicidae > Anopheles > Anopheles marshallii. Next base: position 5,216 of record NW_026525799.1, on the reverse strand, counting down.
GTTCACATGTTTACTGATGGTTGTACGAACACCATACCCGGTGGTAAGTACAGTGGAGCTCGCCTTCACAACATAATGTTCACCAGTTGGACGCATAGATTGGAATAGCTCACATAGTGTTGGATTGCTGGAAACACACATTCCAGACTGCTCCGGTAGTCATGGAAAGGAGAGGATTGCAAGCCCGTAAATTGCCCGATTATAGCCAACGATGCT
>NW_026525798.1:10000-15000 GCF_943734725.1 Anopheles marshallii | reverse complement strand
CTGGTTTTCATCAATCTTCCCCTGCTGTGTTATACTGAGCTTATGCGGTTTCTCGATTGTCGTGCAAAGTGTGTTATCACACATACCCAATATGCTCAACTCTCATGTTCGTTTGACGCACCAAACTTTATTAGTGATGCACCACACAACAGGTTTTAATATACGCGATCGTGTGTGTTTCAGTGTGAACTTGGTGCGCCAAGTCCATTTGTGATGCATCACTTAGCTAACCATCTTTCGGGACTGTTTAGGGTATGTGCTCCTCCACATCTATGCTTACTCGTACACATTCTCTGTCAATAGGTTTAAGATCGGGCATTCTACCATATCATTGCCTTAATGCTTTCAAATCAAGGCTACCAGGGTAGCCTAATTGCGTTCGAAACTCAACTTGTGAGCTGTCGGCCCTAGAAGTTTTTTAGGCTGCTAGGACCTCTCTCTATATTTTGCCTTTGGACTTCTCGAAGCTCAACTTGTGAGCAGTTCCATGCACCACTACCCGTATCTCTTAGCTTAGTTCTAGCCATGTGCGTTCAAAGCTCAACGTTAAGCTGTGTTCTGCACCACAATCCTTATATAATAAGCTTATCTCTAAGCTTTTTTGCGTTCAATGCTCAACGTTAAGCTATCCCTTCGCTTAGAACCTCGCTCTACATTTTGCCTTTGGACTTCTCGAAGCTCAACTTGTGAGCAGTTCCATGCACCACTATAGGTATCTCTTAGCTTAGTTCTAGCCATGTGCGTTCAAAGCTCAACGTTAAGCTGTGTTCTGCACCACAATCCTTATATAATAAGCTTATCTCTAAGCTTTTTTGCGTTCAATGCTCAACGTTAAGCTATCCCTTCGCTTAGAACCTCGCTCTATATTCAACTTTCAGATACCTCAAAGTTCAACTTATGTGGTCTGCTATCGAGCTTGAAGGGCTTCGTTCTCTGACAGAGGGGGGTTTTTGGGCCAAATTATGCAATATTAGTTTAACCTCCCTCGCAGAACCACATTTGACCAGGTCGAGAAAAAAATTTTTTCGTGACGACCTGGTCCCCCATAGTAGGGAATGAACATGACATCTTAACCATATTTGACCATTTTCAAATTTCTCGTCGCGGAATGATGACTTTACTAGTAAAATTTGTTCCGGGTAGGGACCTCCCATACAAAATTTTCATCGCTCCAAAAGTGATTTCGTTTCACTTTTCAACATTTACAAGGTCCATAAATCATGTTTTGAGACGATATGGAAAAAAAAATTTTTTGCCCGTCTCGACCAACTCGACCGATGGTGACCACAGTAGGGTGCTTCATACAAATTTTCCTTATGTGGAATTTTTCAGTGTAAAATAAGGTTTCTCCAATCGATCGCGGGTTTCACTTTTCATCATTTGCTAGGTCTAACTATGATGTTTTGAGTGGTCCCGCAAAAATTTTTTCTTGGACCGGGCCTTCCTTCCCGGCCCTGTCGGTGTGTTCTGCAGTAGGGTGCTCCATACAAATTTTGCTTATGTGGAATTTTTCAGTGTAAAATAAGGTTTCTCCAATCGATCGCGGGTTTCACTTTTCATCATTTGCTAGGTCTAACTATGATGTTTTGAGTGGTCCCGCAAAAATTTTTTCTTGGACCGGGCCTTCCTTCCCGGCCCTGTCGGTGTGCTCTGCAGTAGGGTGCTCCATACAAATTTTCCTTATGTGGAATTTTTCAGTGTAAAATAAGGTTTCTCCAATCGATCGCGGGTTTCACTTTTCATCATTTGCTAGGTCTAACTATGATGTTTTGAGTGGTCCCGCAAAAATTTTTTCTCTTAGCCAGTCGACCCTTTCGTCCATGTCGGTGTGTTCTGCAGTAGGGTGCTCCATACAAATTTTGCTTATGTGGAATTTTTCAGTGTAAAATAAGGTTTCTCCAATCGATCGCGGGTTTCACTTTTCATCATTTGCTAGGTCTAACTATGATGTTTTGAGTGGTCCCGCAAAAATTTTTTCTTGGACCGGGCCTTCCTTCCCGGCCCTGTCGGTGTGCTCTGCAGTAGGGTGCTCCATACAAATTTTGCTTATGTGGAATTTTTCAGTGTAAAATAAGGTTTCTCCAATCGATCGCGGGTTTCACTTTTCATCATTTGCTAGGTCTAACTATGATGTTTTGAGTGGTCCCGCAAAAATTTTTTCTTGGACCGGGCCTTCCTTCCCGGCCCTGTCGGTGTGTTCTGCAGTAGGGTGCTCCATACAAATTTTGCTTATGTGGAATTTTTCAGTGTAAAATAAGGTTTCTCCAATCGATCGCGGGTTTCACTTTTCATCATTTGCTAGGTCTAACTATGATGTTTTGAGTGGTCCCGCAAAAATTTTTTCTTGGACCGGGCCTTCCTTCCCGGCCCTGTCGGTGTGCTCTGCAGTAGGGTGCTCCATACATATTTTCCTTATGTGGAATTTTTCAGTGTAAAATAAGGTTTCTCCAATCGATCGCGGGTTTCACTTTTCATCATTTGCTAGGTCTAACTATGATGTTTTGAGTGGTCCCGCAAAAATTTTTTCTTGGACCGGGCCTTCCTTCCCGGCCCTGTCGGTGTGCTCTGCAGTAGGGTGCTCCATACAAATTTTCCTTATGTGGAATTTTTCAGTGTAAAATAAGGTTTCTCCAATCGATCGCGGGTTTCACTTTTCATCATTTGCTAGGTCTAACTATGATGTTTTGAGTGGTCCCGCAAAAATTTTTTCTTGGACCGGGCCTTCCTTCCCGGCCCTGTCGGTGTGTTCTGCAGTAGGGTGCTCCATACAAATTTTGCTTATGTGGAATTTTTCAGTGTAAAATAAGGTTTCTCCAATCGATCGCGGGTTTCACTTTTCATCATTTGCTAGGTCTAACTATGATGTTTTGAGTGGTCCCGCAAAAATTTTTTCTTGGACCGGGCCTTCCTTCCCGGCCCTGTCGGTGTGCTCTGCAGTAGGGTGCTCCATACAAATTTTCCTTATGTGGAATTTTTCAGTGTAAAATAAGGTTTCTCCAATCGATCGCGGGTTTCACTTTTCATCATTTGCTAGGTCTAACTATGATGTTTTGAGTGGTCCCGCAAAAATTTTTTCTTGGACCGGGCCTTCCTTCCCGGCCCTGTCGGTGTGCTCTGCAGTAGGGTGCTCCATACAAATTTTCCTTATGTGGAATTTTTCAGTGTAAAATAAGGTTTCTCCAATCGATCGCGGGTTTCACTTTTCATCATTTGCTAGGTCTAACTATGATGTTTTGAGTGGTCCCGCAAAAATTTTTTCTTGGACCGGGCCTTCCTTCCCGGCCCTGTCGGTGTGTTCTGCAGTAGGGTGCTCCATACAAATTTTGCTTATGTGGAATTTTTCAGTGTAAAATAAGGTTTCTCCAATCGATCGCGGGTTTCACTTTTCATCATTTGCTAGGTCTAACTATGATGTTTTGAGTGGTCCCGCAAAAATTTTTTCTTGGACCGGGCCTTCCTTCCCGGCCCTGTCGGTGTGCTCTGCAGTAGGGTGCTCCATACAAATTTTCCTTATGTGGAATTTTTCAGTGTAAAATAAGGTTTCTCCAATCGATCGCGGGTTTCACTTTTCATCATTTGCTAGGTCTAACTATGATGTTTTGAGTGGTCCCGCAAAAATTTTTTCTTGGACCGGGCCTTCCTTCCCGGCCCTGTCGGTGTGCTCTGCAGTAGGGTGCTCCATACAAATTTTCCTTATGTGGAATTTTTCAGTGTAAAATAAGGTTTCTCCAATCGATCGCGGGTTTCACTTTTCATCATTTGCTAGGTCTAACTATGATGTTTTGAGTGGTCCCGCAAAAATTTTTTCTTGGACCGGGCCTTCCTTCCCGGCCCTGTCGGTGTGTTCTGCAGTAGGGTGCTCCATACAAATTTTGCTTATGTGGAATTTTTCAGTGTAAAATAAGGTTTCTCCAATCGATCGCGGGTTTCACTTTTCATCATTTGCTAGGTCTAACTATGATGTTTTGAGTGGTCCCGCAAAAATTTTTTCTTGGACCGGGCCTTCCTTCCCGGCCCTGTCGGTGTGTTCTGCATTAGGGTGCTCCATACAAATTTTGCTTATGTGGAATTTTTCAGTGTAAAATAAGGTTTCTCCAATCGATCGCGGGTTTCACTTTTCATCATTTGCTAGGTCTAACTATGATGTTTTGAGTGGTCCCGCAAAAATTTTTTCTTGGACCGGGCCTTCCTTCCCGGCCCTGTCGGTGTGTTCTGCAGTAGGGTGCTCCATACAAATTTTGCTTATGTGGAATTTTTCAGTGTAAAATAAGGTTTCTCCAATCGATCGCGGGTTTCACTTTTCATCATTTGCTAGGTCTAACTATGATGTTTTGAGTGGTCCCGCAAAAATTTTTTCTTGGACCGGGCCTTCCTTCCCGGCCCTGTCGGTGTGCTCTGCAGTAGGGTGCTCCATACATATTTTCCTTATGTGGAATTTTTCAGTGTAAAATAAGGTTTCTCCAATCGATCGCGGGTTTCACTTTTCATCATTTGCTAGGTCTAACTATGATGTTTTGAGTGGTCCCGCAAAAATTTTTTCTTGGACCGGGCCTTCCTTCCCGGCCCTGTCGGTGTGTTCTGCAGTAGGGTGCTCCATACAAATTTTCCTTATGTGGAATTTTTCAGTGTAAAATAAGGTTTCTCCAATCGATCGCGGGTTTCACTTTTCATCATTTGCTAGGTCTAACTATGATGTTTTGAGTGGTCCCGCAAAAATTTTTTCTTGGACCGGGCCTTCCTTCCCGGCCCTGTCGGTGTGCTCTGCAGTAGGGTGCTCCATACAAATTTTCCTTATGTGGAATTTTTCAGTGTAAAATAAGGTTTCTCCAATCGATCGCGGGTTTCACTTTTCATCATTTGCTAGGTCTAACTATGATGTTTTGAGTGGTCCCGCAAAAATTTTTTCTTGGACCGGGCCTTCCTTCCCGGCCCTGTCGGTGTGCTCTGCAGTAGGGTGCTCCATACAAATTTTCCTTATGTGGAATTTTTCAGTGTAAAAT
>NW_026525797.1:0-26207 GCF_943734725.1 Anopheles marshallii | reverse complement strand
ATTTCATTGTTACTAGTCAAACTTGTATGGAGCTGCGTAATAAAACTTGACTTTGACAAATCAGTTTATCATAAACTCACCAAAACATAATTTTTAAGCCCCCAAAATAATGAAAAGTGCATTTCAAGATCGATTTCTGACACTTTTCTGCAAACCAAAATTTCATTGTTACTAGTCAAGCTTGCATGGAACTGCCTATTCAAACTTGACTTTGACAAATCATTTTTTCATAACCTCGCCAAAACATAATTTTTAAGCCCCCAAAATAATGAAAAGTGCATTTCAAGATCGATTTCTGAAACTTTTCTGCAAACCAATATTTCATTGTTACTAGTCAAACTTGTATGGAGCTGCGTAATAAAACTTGACTTTGACAAATCATTTTGTCTTAAACTCACCAAAACATCATTTTTAAGCCCCCAAAATAATGAAAAGTGCATTTCAAGATCGATTTCTGAAACTTTTCTGCAAACCAATATTTCATTGTTACTGGTCAAACTTGTATGGAGCTGCGTAATAAAACTTGACTTTGACAAATCAGTTTATCATAAACTCACCAAAACATAATTTTTAAGCCCCCAAAATAATGAAAAGTGCATTTCAAGATCGATTTCTGACACTTTTCTGCAAACCAAAATTTCATTGTTACTAGTCAAGCTTGCATGGAACTGCGTATTAAAACTTGACTTTGACAAATCATTTTTTCATAAACTCGCCAAAACATAATTTTTAAGCCCCCAAAATAATGAAAAACGCATTTCAAGATCGATTTCTGAAACTTTTCTGCAAACCAATATTTCATTGTTACTAGTCAAACTTGTATGGAGCTGCGTAATAAAACTTGACTTTGACAAATCATTTTGTCTTAAACTCACCAAAACATAATTTTTAAGCCCCCAAAATAATGAAAAGTGCATTTCAAGATCGATTTCTGAAACTTTTCTGCAAACCAATATTTCATTGTTACTAGTCAAACTTGTATGGAGCTGCGTAATAAAACTTGACTTTGACAAATCAGTTTATCATAAACTCACCAAAACATAATTTTTAAGCCCCCAAAATAATGAAAAGTGCATTTCAAGATCGATTTCTGACACTTTTCTGCAAACCAAAATTTCATTGTTACTGGTCAAACTTGTATGGAGCTGCGTAATAAAACTTGACTTTGACAAATCAGTTTATCATAAACTCACCAAAACATAATTTTTAAGCCCCCAAAATAATGAAAAGTGCATTTCAAGATCGATTTCTGACACTTTTCTGCAAACCAAAATTTCAATGTAACTAGTCAAACTTGTATGGAGCTGCGTAATAAAACTTGACTTTGACAAATCAGTTTATCATAAACTCACCAAAACATAATTTTTAAGCCCCCAAAATAATGAAAAGTGCATTTCAAGATCGATTTCTGAAACTTTTCTGCAAACCAATATTTCATTGTTACTAGTCAAACTTGTATGGAGCTGCGTAATAAAACTTGACTTTGACAAATCAGTTTATCATAAACTCACCAAAACATAATTTTTAAGCCCCCAAAATAATGAAAAGTGCATTTCAAGATCGATTTCTGACACTTTTCTGCAAACCAAAATTTCATTGTTACTAGTCAAGCTTGCATGGAACTGCCTATTCAAACTTGACTTTGACAAATCATTTTTTCATAAACTCGCCAAAACATAATTTTTAAGCCCCCAAAATAATGAAAAACGCATTTCAAGATCGATTTCTGAAACTTTTCTGCAAACCAATATTTCATTGTTACTGGTCAAACTTGTATGGAGCTGCGTAATAAAACTTGACTTTGACAAATCAGTTTATCATAAACTCACCAAAACATCATTTTTAAGCCCCCAAAATAATGAAAAGTGCATTTCAAGATCGATTTCTGAAACTTTTCTGCAAACCAATATTTCATTGTTACTAGTCAAACTTGTATGGAGCTGCGTAATAAAACTTGACTTTGACAAATCAGTTTATCATAAACTCACCAAAACATAATTTTTAAGCCCCCAAAATAATGAAAAGTGCATTTCAAGATCGATTTCTGACACTTTTCTGCAAACCAAAATTTCATTGTTACTAGTCAAGCTTGCATGGAACTGCCTATTCAAACTTGACTTTGACAAATCATTTTTTCATAAACTCGCCAAAACATAATTTTTAAGCCCCCAAAATAATGAAAAACGCATTTCAAGATCGATTTCTGACACTTTTCTGCAAACCAAAATTTCATTGTTACTGGTCAAACTTGTATGGAGCTGCGTAATAAAACTTGACTTTGACAAATCAGTTTATCATAAACTCACCAAAACATAATTTTTAAGCCCCCAAAATAATGAAAAGTGCATTTCAAGATCGATTTCTGACACTTTTCTGCAAACCAAAATTTCAATGTAACTAGTCAAACTTGTATGGAGCTGCGTAATAAAACTTGACTTTGACAAATCATTTTGTCTTAAACTCACCAAAACATCATTTTTAAGCCCCCAAAATAATGAAAAGTGCATTTCAAGATCGATTTCTGACACTTTTCTGCAAACCAAAATTTCAATGTAACTAGTCAAACTTGTATGGAGCTGCGTAATAAAACTTGACTTTGACAAATCAGTTTATCATAAACTCACCAAAACATAATTTTTAAGCCCCCAAAATAATGAAAAGTGCATTTCAAGATCGATTTCTGACACTTTTCTGCAAACCAAAATTTCAATGTAACTAGTCAAACTTGTATGGAGCTGCGTAATAAAACTTGACTTTGACAAATCAGTTTATCATAAACTCACCAAAACATAATTTTTAAGCCCCCAAAATAATGAAAAGTGCATTTCAAGATCGATTTCTGACACTTTTCTGCAAACCAAAATTTCAATGTAACTAGTCAAACTTGTATGGAGCTGCGTAATAAAACTTGACTTTGACAAATAATTTTGTCTTAAACTCACCAAAACATCATTTTGAAGCCCCCAAAATAATGAAAAGTGCATTTCAAGATCGATTTCTGACACTTTTCTGCAAACCAAAATTTCAATGTAACTAGTCAAACTTGTATGGAGCTGCGTAATAAAACTTGACTTTGACAAATCAGTTTATCATAAACTCACCAAAACATAATTTTTAAGCCCCCAAAATAATGAAAAGTGCATTTCAAGATCGATTTCTGACACTTTTCTGCAAACCAAAATTTCAATGTAACTAGTCAAACTTGTATGGAGCTGCGTAATAAAACTTGACTTTGACAAATCAGTTTATCATAAACTCACCAAAACATCATTTTTAAGCCCCCAAAATAATGAAAAGTGCATTTCAAGATCGATTTCTGACACTTTTCTGCAAACCAAAATTTCAATGTAACTAGTCAAACTTGTATGGAGCTGCGTAATAAAACTTGACTTTGACAAATCAGTTTATCATAAACTCACCAAAACATCATTTTTAAGCCCCCAAAATAATGAAAAGTGCATTTCAAGATCGATTTCTGACACTTTTCTGCAAACCAAAATTTCAATGTAACTAGTCAAACTTGTATGGAGCTGCGTAATAAAACTTGACTTTGACAAATCAGTTTATCATAAACTCACCAAAACATAATTTTTAAGCCCCCAAAATAATGAAAAGTGCATTTCAAGATCGATTTCTGACACTTTTCTGCAAACCAAAATTTCAATGTAACTAGTCAAACTTGTATGGAGCTGCGTAATAAAACTTGACTTTGACAAATCAGTTTATCATAAACTCACCAAAACATAATTTTTAAGCCCCCAAAATAATGAAAAGTGCATTTCAAGATCGATTTCTGACACTTTTCTGCAAACCAAAATTTCAATGTAACTAGTCAAACTTGTATGGAGCTGCGTAATAAAACTTGACTTTGACAAATCAGTTTATCATAAACTCACCAAAACATAATTTTTAAGCCCCCAAAATAATGAAAAGTGCATTTCAAGATCGATTTCTGACACTTTTCTGCAAACCAAAATTTCAATGTAACTAGTCAAACTTGTATGGAGCTGCGTAATAAAACTTGACTTTGACAAATCAGTTTATCATAAACTCACCAAAACATAATTTTTAAGCCCCCAAAATAATGAAAAGTGCATTTCAAGATCGATTTCTGACACTTTTCTGCAAACCAAAATTTCAATGTAACTAGTCAAACTTGTATGGAGCTGCGTAATAAAACTTGACTTTGACAAATCAGTTTATCATAAACTCACCAAAACATCATTTTTAAGCCCCCAAAATAATGAAAAGTGCATTTCAAGATCGATTTCTGACACTTTTCTGCAAACCAAAATTTCAATGTAACTAGTCAAACTTGTATGGAGCTGCGTAATAAAACTTGACTTTGACAAATCAGTTTATCATAAACTCACCAAAACATAATTTTTAAGCCCCCAAAATAATGAAAAGTGCATTTCAAGATCGATTTCTGACACTTTTCTGCAAACCAAAATTTCAATGTAACTAGTCAAACTTGTATGGAGCTGCGTAATAAAACTTGACTTTGACAAATCAGTTTATCATAAACTCACCAAAACATAATTTTTAAGCCCCCAAAATAATGAAAAGTGCATTTCAAGATCGATTTCTGACACTTTTCTGCAAACCAAAATTTCAATGTAACTAGTCAAACTTGTATGGAGCTGCGTAATAAAACTTGACTTTGACAAATCAGTTTATCATAAACTCACCAAAACATAATTTTTAAGCCCCCAAAATAATGAAAAGTGCATTTCAAGATCGATTTCTGACACTTTTCTGCAAACCAAAATTTCAATGTAACTAGTCAAACTTGTATGGAGCTGCGTAATAAAACTTGACTTTGACAAATCATTTTGTCTTAAACTCACCAAAACATCATTTTTAAGCCCCCAAAATAATGAAAAGTGCATTTCAAGATCGATTTCTGACACTTTTCTGCAAACCAAAATTTCAATGTAACTAGTCAAACTTGTATGGAGCTGCGTAATAAAACTTGACTTTGACAAATCAGTTTATCATAAACTCACCAAAACATCATTTTTAAGCCCCCAAAATAATGAAAAGTGCATTTCAAGATCGATTTCTGACACTTTTCTGCAAACCAAAATTTCAATGTAACTAGTCAAACTTGTATGGAGCTGCGTAATAAAACTTGACTTTGACAAATCAGTTTATCATAAACTCACCAAAACATCATTTTTAAGCCCCCAAAATAATGAAAAGTGCATTTCAAGATCGATTTCTGACACTTTTCTGCAAACCAAAATTTCAATGTAACTAGTCAAACTTGTATGGAGCTGCGTAATAAAACTTGACTTTGACAAATCAGTTTATCATAAACTCACCAAAACATAATTTTTAAGCCCCCAAAATAATGAAAAGTGCATTTCAAGATCGATTTCTGACACTTTTCTGCAAACCAAAATTTCAATGTAACTAGTCAAACTTGTATGGAGCTGCGTAATAAAACTTGACTTTGACAAATCAGTTTATCATAAACTCACCAAAACATAATTTTTAAGCCCCCAAAATAATGAAAAGTGCATTTCAAGATCGATTTCTGACACTTTTCTGCAAACCAAAATTTCAATGTAACTAGTCAAACTTGTATGGAGCTGCGTAATAAAACTTGACTTTGACAAATCAGTTTATCATAAACTCACCAAAACATAATTTTTAAGCCCCCAAAATAATGAAAAGTGCATTTCAAGATCGATTTCTGACACTTTTCTGCAAACCAAAATTTCAATGTAACTAGTCAAACTTGTATGGAGCTGCGTAATAAAACTTGACTTTGACAAATCAGTTTATCATAAACTCACCAAAACATAATTTTTAAGCCCCCAAAATAATGAAAAGTGCATTTCAAGATCGATTTCTGACACTTTTCTGCAAACCAAAATTTCAATGTAACTAGTCAAACTTGTATGGAGCTGCGTAATAAAACTTGACTTTGACAAATCAGTTTATCATAAACTCACCAAAACATAATTTTTAAGCCCCCAAAATAATGAAAAGTGCATTTCAAGATCGATTTCTGACACTTTTCTGCAAACCAAAATTTCAATGTAACTAGTCAAACTTGTATGGAGCTGCGTAATAAAACTTGACTTTGACAAATCAGTTTATCATAAACTCACCAAAACATAATTTTTAAGCCCCCAAAATAATGAAAAGTGCATTTCAAGATCGATTTCTGACACTTTTCTGCAAACCAAAATTTCAATGTAACTAGTCAAACTTGTATGGAGCTGCGTAATAAAACTTGACTTTGACAAATCAGTTTATCATAAACTCACCAAAACATAATTTTTAAGCCCCCAAAATAATGAAAAGTGCATTTCAAGATCGATTTCTGACACTTTTCTGCAAACCAAAATTTCAATGTAACTAGTCAAACTTGTATGGAGCTGCGTAATAAAACTTGACTTTGACAAATCAGTTTATCATAAACTCACCAAAACATAATTTTTAAGCCCCCAAAATAATGAAAAGTGCATTTCAAGATCGATTTCTGACACTTTTCTGCAAACCAAAATTTCAATGTAACTAGTCAAACTTGTATGGAGCTGCGTAATAAAACTTGACTTTGACAAATCATTTTGTCTTAAACTCACCAAAACATCATTTTTAAGCCCCCAAAATAATGAAAAGTGCATTTCAAGATCGATTTCTGACACTTTTCTGCAAACCAAAATTTCAATGTAACTAGTCAAACTTGTATGGAGCTGCGTAATAAAACTTGACTTTGACAAATCAGTTTATCATAAACTCACCAAAACATCATTTTTAAGCCCCCAAAATAATGAAAAGTGCATTTCAAGATCGATTTCTGACACTTTTCTGCAAACCAAAATTTCAATGTAACTAGTCAAACTTGTATGGAGCTGCGTAATAAAACTTGACTTTGACAAATCAGTTTATCATAAACTCACCAAAACATCATTTTTAAGCCCCCAAAATAATGAAAAGTGCATTTCAAGATCGATTTCTGACACTTTTCTGCAAACCAAAATTTCAATGTAACTAGTCAAACTTGTATGGAGCTGCGTAATAAAACTTGACTTTGACAAATCAGTTTATCATAAACTCACCAAAACATAATTTTTAAGCCCCCAAAATAATGAAAAGTGCATTTCAAGATCGATTTCTGACACTTTTCTGCAAACCAAAATTTCAATGTAACTAGTCAAACTTGTATGGAGCTGCGTAATAAAACTTGACTTTGACAAATCAGTTTATCATAAACTCACCAAAACATAATTTTTAAGCCCCCAAAATAATGAAAAGTGCATTTCAAGATCGATTTCTGACACTTTTCTGCAAACCAAAATTTCAATGTAACTAGTCAAACTTGTATGGAGCTGCGTAATAAAACTTGACTTTGACAAATCAGTTTATCATAAACTCACCAAAACATAATTTTTAAGCCCCCAAAATAATGAAAAGTGCATTTCAAGATCGATTTCTGACACTTTTCTGCAAACCAAAATTTCAATGTAACTAGTCAAACTTGTATGGAGCTGCGTAATAAAACTTGACTTTGACAAATCATTTTGTCTTAAACTCACCAAAACATAATTTTTAAGCCCCCAAAATAATGAAAAGTGCATTTCAAGATCGATTTCTGACACTTTTCTGCAAACCAAAATTTCAATGTAACTAGTCAAACTTGTATGGAGCTGCGTAATAAAACTTGACTTTGACAAATCAGTTTATCATAAACTCACCAAAACATCATTTTTAAGCCCCCAAAATAATGAAAAGTGCATTTCAAGATCGATTTCTGACACTTTTCTGCAAACCAAAATTTCAATGTAACTAGTCAAACTTGTATGGAGCTGCGTAATAAAACTTGACTTTGACAAATCAGTTTATCATAAACTCACCAAAACATAATTTTTAAGCCCCCAAAATAATGAAAAGTGCATTTCAAGATCGATTTCTGACACTTTTCTGCAAACCAAAATTTCAATGTAACTAGTCAAACTTGTATGGAGCTGCGTAATAAAACTTGACTTTGACAAATCAGTTTATCATAAACTCACCAAAACATAATTTTTAAGCCCCCAAAATAATGAAAAGTGCATTTCAAGATCGATTTCTGACACTTTTCTGCAAACCAAAATTTCAATGTAACTAGTCAAACTTGTATGGAGCTGCGTAATAAAACTTGACTTTGACAAATCAGTTTATCATAAACTCACCAAAACATAATTTTTAAGCCCCCAAAATAATGAAAAGTGCATTTCAAGATCGATTTCTGACACTTTTCTGCAAACCAAAATTTCAATGTAACTAGTCAAACTTGTATGGAGCTGCGTAATAAAACTTGACTTTGACAAATCATTTTGTCTTAAACTCACCAAAACATCATTTTTAAGCCCCCAAAATAATGAAAAGTGCATTTCAAGATCGATTTCTGACACTTTTCTGCAAACCAAAATTTCAATGTAACTAGTCAAACTTGTATGGAGCTGCGTAATAAAACTTGACTTTGACAAATCAGTTTATCATAAACTCACCAAAACATAATTTTTAAGCCCCCAAAATAATGAAAAGTGCATTTCAAGATCGATTTCTGACACTTTTCTGCAAACCAAAATTTCAATGTAACTAGTCAAACTTGTATGGAGCTGCGTAATAAAACTTGACTTTGACAAATCAGTTTATCATAAACTCACCAAAACATAATTTTTAAGCCCCCAAAATAATGAAAAGTGCATTTCAAGATCGATTTCTGACACTTTTCTGCAAACCAAAATTTCAATGTAACTAGTCAAACTTGTATGGAGCTGCGTAATAAAACTTGACTTTGACAAATCAGTTTATCATAAACTCACCAAAACATAATTTTTAAGCCCCCAAAATAATGAAAAGTGCATTTCAAGATCGATTTCTGACACTTTTCTGCAAACCAAAATTTCAATGTAACTAGTCAAACTTGTATGGAGCTGCGTAATAAAACTTGACTTTGACAAATCATTTTGTCTTAAACTCACCAAAACATCATTTTTAAGCCCCCAAAATAATGAAAAGTGCATTTCAAGATCGATTTCTGACACTTTTCTGCAAACCAAAATTTCAATGTAACTAGTCAAACTTGTATGGAGCTGCGTAATAAAACTTGACTTTGACAAATCAGTTTATCATAAACTCACCAAAACATCATTTTTAAGCCCCCAAAATAATGAAAAGTGCATTTCAAGATCGATTTCTGACACTTTTCTGCAAACCAAAATTTCAATGTAACTAGTCAAACTTGTATGGAGCTGCGTAATAAAACTTGACTTTGACAAATCAGTTTATCATAAACTCACCAAAACATCATTTTTAAGCCCCCAAAATAATGAAAAGTGCATTTCAAGATCGATTTCTGACACTTTTCTGCAAACCAAAATTTCAATGTAACTAGTCAAACTTGTATGGAGCTGCGTAATAAAACTTGACTTTGACAAATCAGTTTATCATAAACTCACCAAAACATAATTTTTAAGCCCCCAAAATAATGAAAAGTGCATTTCAAGATCGATTTCTGACACTTTTCTGCAAACCAAAATTTCAATGTAACTAGTCAAACTTGTATGGAGCTGCGTAATAAAACTTGACTTTGACAAATCAGTTTATCATAAACTCACCAAAACATAATTTTTAAGCCCCCAAAATAATGAAAAGTGCATTTCAAGATCGATTTCTGACACTTTTCTGCAAACCAAAATTTCAATGTAACTAGTCAAACTTGTATGGAGCTGCGTAATAAAACTTGACTTTGACAAATCAGTTTATCATAAACTCACCAAAACATAATTTTTAAGCCCCCAAAATAATGAAAAGTGCATTTCAAGATCGATTTCTGACACTTTTCTGCAAACCAAAATTTCAATGTAACTAGTCAAACTTGTATGGAGCTGCGTAATAAAACTTGACTTTGACAAATCAGTTTATCATAAACTCACCAAAACATAATTTTTAAGCCCCCAAAATAATGAAAAGTGCATTTCAAGATCGATTTCTGACACTTTTCTGCAAACCAAAATTTCAATGTAACTAGTCAAACTTGTATGGAGCTGCGTAATAAAACTTGACTTTGACAAATCAGTTTATCATAAACTCACCAAAACATAATTTTTAAGCCCCCAAAATAATGAAAAGTGCATTTCAAGATCGATTTCTGACACTTTTCTGCAAACCAAAATTTCAATGTAACTAGTCAAACTTGTATGGAGCTGCGTAATAAAACTTGACTTTGACAAATCAGTTTATCATAAACTCACCAAAACATCATTTTTAAGCCCCCAAAATAATGAAAAGTGCATTTCAAGATCGATTTCTGACACTTTTCTGCAAACCAAAATTTCAATGTAACTAGTCAAACTTGTATGGAGCTGCGTAATAAAACTTGACTTTGACAAATCAGTTTATCATAAACTCACCAAAACATAATTTTTAAGCCCCCAAAATAATGAAAAGTGCATTTCAAGATCGATTTCTGACACTTTTCTGCAAACCAAAATTTCAATGTAACTAGTCAAACTTGTATGGAGCTGCGTAATAAAACTTGACTTTGACAAATCATTTTGTCTTAAACTCACCAAAACATCATTTTTAAGCCCCCAAAATAATGAAAAACGCATTTCAAGATCGATTTCTGAAACTTTTCTGCAAACCAAAATTTCAATGTAACTAGTCAAACTTGTATGGAGCTGCGTAATAAAACTTGACTTTGACAAATCAGTTTATCATAAACTCACCAAAACATAATTTTTAAGCCCCCAAAATAATGAAAAGTGCATTTCAAGATCGATTTCTGACACTTTTCTGCAAACCAAAATTTCAATGTAACTAGTCAAACTTGTATGGAGCTGCGTAATAAAACTTGACTTTGACAAATCATTTTGTCTTAAACTTGTTGGTTGTGTCGATACTTATACAATTTATTCGGTTCCGTAGTGTATCGCTCCAGGTCAGGAATGTGAGTGTCCTAGCAGATCGGTGCATCCGATCCGATACCTATCTCATCTCTAACTTACGTTTTCTAATCAACATTATCGATGTGTGAGTGTGCGTTTTTATATGCGTTTGATACCTGCGTTTGATACCTGAGTTTGACACACAGATGGCGCTATGTACACTACATGACCCTCCCCCAGTGACTCAGTCACGATTTGAATGAGGCAGTCAAACGCGAAACGCGGACTCTTGTTATTCTCTGAAACGTACTGTCTTTTTTCTGGAATTACCCTTCGTACCCGAGGTTTGTGGCGTTGCGTTGTTTGAGTTTTCTACAGATTCGAAAGCTGGTTTAAGGCGGTCGACAGAAATAGATTCATTTTTTTCATTGATTTTCACGATGTAATATTTTCGAAATCGTCGTATCACATCATATGGTCCCTCGTATGGTGCAGTTAATCCTGTTCTTACTTTATCTACCCGTACATAAACCTGTCTGCAATCCTCTATGGACTTTGGAACGTAAAACCTGGATTGATTATCATGTCTTGGAGCCTTCGGTTGTATTGATTTGAAACTCTCTTTCAAATCTTTAATGAATTCGGTGTGATCTGTGAAGTTTCCATCTTTAGAAGGGATAAATATTTCTGAAGGTAACCTAAGGTTTTGGCCGTAAACCATTTCGGCTGGTGTACCTTTAAGGTCCTCTTTGAAAGCTACTCTAATCCCTAAAAGAATCAAAGGCAAGCATTTCGTCCAATGTGTGGTATTTCCATTTGCCTTTAGTGCTTCCTTCAGATGTCGGTGGAAACGCTCTACCATCCCGTTAGATTGAGGGTGGTATGCCGTTGTTTTTATATGGTGTACTCCCAATATACGAGTTAATTCGTCGAATAGCTTCGATGTGAATTGCCTTCCTCTGTCGGTGGTAATAACTGCTGGGCAGCCAAAACGTGACATGTATTCGTCAACGAATTTCCTAGCTACTGTAGATGCGGTTATGTCGTTTATTGGGTAACACTCTGGCCACCTTGTGAATCTATCGACTATGGTAAGCAGGTATGTCATGTTTTCTGACGGCGGCAATGGTCCAACGAGGTCCATGTGTATATGCTCGAATCTTCCCTTTGTTGTTTTAAATTCTTCGATTGGAAATTTTATGTGTCGAACTACTTTAGCTTTTTGGCATCCTTGACAGCAACGTGTCCAATTTCCAATGTCTTTTTTCATAGACGGCCAGAAAAATCTATCCGTTACTAGCTTGCGTGAGGCGCGTATGCCCGGATGTGCCAAATTATGGAGGCTCTCGAAAGTTTGTCTCCTAAGAGTTGATGGAACATACAATCGGTTAGTCCCCGTTGAAGACTCGAACACTAAGTCTGTGTTATGCAAGGTTAGTCGTTCTAATCTGAATTTTGTGTTCTTGTCTTCTGTGTTATTCATAAGTTTCACTAATTGCTCATCTTTTTCCTGCTCCTTCGAAAAATTTCCGTAGGTATTTGTGATTGCTTCTGTCTCTCCTATCCGCGAAAGCGCGTCGGCTATTACGTTGCTATCCCCCGCAATGTACCGAATATCGGCAGTGTATTGAGAAATAAAATCTAGCTGCCGGCTTTGGCGCGGTGACTTCTCAGTTTTTGAAGTTAGAGCAGAAGTCAACGGTTTATGATCCGTAAATACCGTAAAAATGCGTCCTTCAAGGAAATGTTTAAATTGTTTAATGGCAAGAACTATCGCAAGTAGTTCGCGATCGAATGTCGAGTACCTTGTTTCCGTTGGCGTTAATGTTTTTGAAAAAAACGCTAAAGGCACTCTTTTTCCATCAGCTGTTTGTTCCAAAACTGCTCCCACAGCATAGTTTGAGGCATCCGTTGTGACCGATAGCTCAGCATCACTGTTGGGATGGGCCAACAATGTTGTGGTTTCTAAGTCGCTTTTTATTGATTGCAATGCTTGCTCGCATTCATCTGACCATACGAAATCCTTTTTCTTTTTCTTGTTGCTGTGCTCAGCTATTAGTTGATGAATAGGACGCAGTTTTCCTGAAACATTCTTAATAAACCGATGGTAATAGTTCACCATTCCGACTATACGTTGAGCTTGTTTAACTGAATTCGGAGTAGGAAAATTTCGAATTGCAATTACCTTGCCCGGACATGGAGTGATTCCCTCAGCTGTTATGCGGTGGCTGAGAAAATCTATCTCGTTTACTCCGAGACTGCACTTACTAGATTTTATTTTCACTCCGTTTGTGGATAGACGTTTTAATACTATCCGAAGATGTTCCATATGTTCTTCTTTTGATGGACTGGCAATTAGAATGTCGTCTATATAGATAAAAACGAACTCTAGGTCCCTGAAGATAGTGTTCATGAAACGTTGAAAAGTCTGTCCAGCGTTCCTAAGCCCGAAAGGCATCCTAACAAATTCGAACAATCCAAACGGTGTAGTTATAGCCGTTTTGTGGATGTCCTCTTCGGCAACCGGAATCAGGTGGTATGCTCTGATGATGTCCAGCTTTGAGAAAAATTTGCAACCATTCAGGTTCATTGTAAAGTCCTGAACGTGGGGTATCGGATAGCGATCCGGAGTAGTGATTGCATTGAGTCGCCGATAGTCACCACACGGTCGCCAATCCTGATCTGGTTTAGGCACCATGTGTAGTGGCGATGAAACAGGAGATGATGACACACGGCATATCCCTAGTTCCAACATTTGTTGGAATTCTGCCTGTGCGATCTTCAGTTTCTTTGGGTCTAGGCGCCGAGGTTTCGCAAAAGGAAGGGTTCCTTTGGTTTCTATGTAATGCTGTACCGAATGGCGGACCGGTTCGTTATAATCGGGAGGTTTAAGTAAGGATGGAAATTCTTCCAATACCTTTGTGAAATCTGTTTGTTTATGTGAAAAGTGTTTTGGTGTCGGCGTATCGACTTGTGCAATTGTACCTCTCGCCGTTATTTGAGTGGATGAATCTACTAGACGGCGACGTTTAAGGTCTACCAATAAGTCGTTTCGAAACAAAAAGTCAGCTCCCAGTATAGGGCGATTAACTGCTGCTACCATAAAAATATGGTTGAAAACACGTCGTAGTCCGAGGCTCACTCTTAGCAGCATTGTGCCATATGTTGCGATGGAACTTCCGTTGGCTGCCGTGAGCAATGCCTCAGTTTTGTGCAATGCTTTTCCTATCAAGGTGTGCGGAATAACTGACACGTCAGCTCCTGTGTCTACCAGGAATGTTAACTTCGACGTTTCATCCTCGACGAATAGTCGTGGCGAGAAGTTAACATGATCTCGCGGAACATCCGCTAGTTCCTGCGAGTTGGTTAGTTTTTTTTATTTTCATTGTTGAATGTGCACGGTTCTGTGCACTTTTCGGCATCTTTACCAAATCTGAAATGATACCAACACATGCGTGGCCGTGAATTTGACCTAGGAGGTTTAGACTGTGTCCTAGTTCGATTATCATGAAATCGTGACGTACTTCTACCTCGTTCTCTGGTTGTTAGTCTTTTTACCGCCTCTCGAAGTTCACGGATCTCGGCTCTAAGAATAGCTGTAGAATTTTCAGAATTGTTTTCGGAGGTAGCCCTATTTTTTACTTCGGACACATCTCCAGACTGGGAACATTCCCACAATCTATCCGCGATCCTCAGTTGTTCTTCTTGCTCTTTGGTATCAACTGCGATCAGTGTTGTTTCAATTGCTTTTGGCAATCTTGATTTCCATAGTTTCTGTATGAGAGCTGATCCTACCATCCCTGAATTTCCCGCTAACTGCACCATATGGCGAAATAAATCGGATGGTTTTCTGTCGCCAATTTCTACATGATAAAGCAATTTGGTTAATCTTGCTTCTTCACTCTGTGTCACTCTATTTAGGATGTGATTTTTAAGAGTGGTATATGGCAGTTCTGTGTCGGGACTTTTAATAATGTCAATCACTTTCACCAATATTTGTTTAGGCAAGGCACCCAACAAATATGAGTATTTCGTTCTTTCTCGAACAATTTTTGAAACCTCAAACTCCGCCTCTGCCTGGGCAAACCAAACGTCCGGAGCATCCTCCCAGAATTCTGGAAGCTTTGTTGAAATTTTTTCAATCGCTGGTGGAGGGTTAGACGATTTAAATGCATCATAACATCCAGCGCCCGGCGCTTTGGATGTTTCCCCACTGACGGCTACAGAAGTTTTACTACTTTCTTCAGTCATAACGAGAATAAAAAAATTTCAAACGGAAATCAAAATGCACACTTCACTGAAATAAAACCTACTCTTACTGTATCTTATAATCTAATTATCTAATAATTGAAGGATTAATTGAGAATCTTTCATTGTGTGAATGTGAATGGAAGTAATAAACCTAACTAACCCTTGCTAATAAGAGTGTTAAATATTTTGAGAAAAAGAAAAAAAATGACAAAGGAAAAAAATGTTTTAAGGATAAGTGAAAAAAATTAAAATTGCTTAGCTGCGGAATTAATGCGATGGCCGTCCCGCGTGGTAACGTCCGCCCCACGAATGTTTGCGATAGCCGATCGGGATGGCAACGTCCATCCGACGAGTTTTTGCGATGGCGGTCCCGTGTGCCAACGTCCGTGCGACGTATATTTGCGACGATCGTTCGCGTGACTACGTCCGTCCGACGTATTTTCGCGATAGCCAGACCTCGTGGTTGTTGTCCCGCTAGGCTACGTCCGTCCAACGTATCTCTGCGACGGCGGTGATCGTGATTTTTGCCCGTCCGACGAATATCCGAGGAATAACCGAATACTTGTGGGTGTGTCCTTCCGACGTATTCGCGATGGCTGGACCTCGTAGTAGCGTCCGTCCGACGTGTATTCGCGATGGCCGGACCTCGTGGTTGCGTCAATCCGACGTGTATTCGCGATGGCCGGACCTCGTGGTAGCGTCAATCCGACGTGTATTCGCGATGGCCGGACCTCGTGGTTGCGTCAATCCGACGTGTATTCGCGATGGCCGGACCTCGTGGTAGCGTCAATCCGACGTGTATTCGCGATGGCCGGACCTCGTGGTTGCGTCAATCCGACGTGTATTCGCGATTTTTTTACGGACGGCTTTCACATTGCACTCACGTTATACACCCTTTCACACACATGTCTCACTATCCGTCTTTACTGCTTGTACCCACGGGTATTGTTTGTGCTCTTTTATTAACACCCGGAATAGAATAAAGGTGCGTTGCACTCGTTCATGTGCCGGCGATGAAAACGGTTCACTTTTGTATTTTACTTGTACCGATCACGTCGGGGTCACCACTTGTTGGTTGTGTCGATACTTATACAATTTATTCGGTTCCGTAGTGTATCGCTCCAGGTCAGGAATGTGAGTGTCCTAGCAGATCGGTGCATCCGATCCGATACCTATCTCATCTCTAACTTACGTTTTCTAATCAACATTATCGATGTGTGAGTGTGCGTTTTTATATGCGTTTGATACCTGCGTTTGATACCTGAGTTTGACACACAGATGGCGCTATGTACACTACAAACTCACCAAAACATCATTTTTAAGCCCCCAAAATAATGAAAAGTGCATTTCAAGATCGATTTCTGACACTTTTCTGCAAACCAAACTTTCAATGTAACTAGTCAAACTTGTATGGAGCTGCGTAATAAAACTTGACTTTGACAAATCATTTTGTCTTAAACTCACCAAAACATCATTTTTAAGCCCCCAAAATAATGAAAAGTGCATTTCAAGATCGATTTCTGACACTTTTCTGCAAACCAAACTTTCAATGTAACTAGTCAAACTTGTATGGAGCTGCGTAATAAAACTTGACTTTGACAAATCATTTTGTCTTAAACTCACCAAAACATCATTTTTAAGCCCCCAAAATAATGAAAAGTGCATTTCAAGATCGATTTCTGAAACTTTTCTGCAAACCAAAATTTCATTGTTACTAGTTTAACTTGTATGGAGCTGCGTAATAAAACTTGACTTTGACAAATCATTTTGTCTTAAACTCACCAAAACATAATTTTTAAGCCACCAAAATAATGAAAAGTGCATTTCAAGATCGATTTCTGAAACTTTTCTGCAAACCAAAATTTCAATGTAACTAGTCAAACTTGTATGGAGCTGCGTAATAAAACTTGACTTTGACAAATCATTTTGTCTTAAACTCACCAAAACATCATTTTTAAGCCCCCAAAATAATGAAAAGTGCATTTCAAGATCGATTTCTGACACTTTTCTGCAAACCAAAATTTCAATGTAACTAGTCAAACTTGTATGGAGCTGCGTAATAAAACTTGCCTTGACAAATCATTTTGTCTTAAACTCACCAAAACATCATTTTTAAGCCCCCAAAATAATGAAAAGTGCATTTCAAGATCGATTTCTGACACTTTTCTGCAAACCAAAATTTCAATGTAACTAGTCAAACTTGTATGGAGCTGCGTAATAAAACTTGACTTTGACAAATCATTTTGTCTTAAACTCACCGAAACATCATTTTTAAGCCCCCAAAATAATGAAAAGTACATTTCAAGATCGATTTCTGACACTTTTCTGCAAACCAAAATTTCAATGTAACTAGTCAAACTTGTATGGAGCTGCGTAATAAAACTTGACTTTGACAAATCAGTTTATCATAAACTCACCAAAACATAATTTTTAAGCCCCCAAAATAATGAAAAGTGCATTTCTAGATCGATTTCTGACACTTTTCTGCAAACCAAAATTTCAATGTAACTAGTCAAACTTGTATGGAGCTGCGTAATAAAACTTGACTTTGACAAATCATTTTTTCATAAACTCGTCAAAACATAATTTTTAAGCCCCCAAAATAATGAAAAGTGCATTTCAAGATCGATTTCTGACACTTTTCTGCAAACCAAAATTTCATTGTTACTAGTCAAACTTGTATGGAGCTGCGTAATAAAACTTGACTTTGACAAATCATTTTGTCTTAAACTCACCAAAACATCATTTTTAAGCCCCCAAAATAATGAAAAGTGCATTTCAAGATCGATTTCTGACACTTTTCTGCAAACCAAAATTTCATTGTTACTAGTCAAACTTGTATGGAGCTGCGTAATAAAACTTGACTTTGACAAATCATTTTGTCTTAAACTCACCAAAACATCATTTTTAAGCCCCCAAAATAATGAAAAGTGCATTTCAAGATCGATTTCTGACACTTTTCTGCAAACCAAAATTTCAATGTAACTAGTCAAACTTGTATGGAGCTGCGTAATAAAACTTGACTTTGACAAATCATTTTGTCTTAAACTCACCAAAACATCATTTTTAAGCCCCCAAAATAATGAAAAGTGCATTTCAAGATCGATTTCTGACACTTTTCTGCAAACCAAAATTTCAATGTAACTAGTCAAACTTGTATGGAGCTGCGTAATAAAACTTGACTTTGACAAATCAGTTTATCATAAACTCACCAAAACATAATTTTTAAGCCCCCAAAATAATGAAAAGTGCATTTCAAGATCGATTTCTGACACTTTTCTGCAAACCAAAATTTCAATGTAACTAGTCAAACTTGTATGGAGCTGCGTAATAAAACTTGACTTTGACAAATCATTTTGTCTTAAACTCACCAAAACATCATTTTTAAGCCCCCAAAATAATGAAAAGTGCATTTCAAGATCGATTTCTGAAACTTTTCTGCAAACCAAAATTTCAATGTAACTAGTCAAACTTGTATGAAGCTGCGTAATAAAACTTGACTTTGACAAATCATTTTGTCTTAAACTCACCAAAACATCATTTTTAAGCCCCCAAAATAATGAAAAGTGCATTTCAAGATCGATTTCTGACACTTTTCTGCAAACCAAAATTTCAATGTAACTAGTCAAACTTGTATGGAGCTGCGTAATAAAACTTGACTTTGACAAATCAGTTTATCATAAACTCACCAAAACATCATTTTTAAGCCCCCAAAATAATAAAAAGTGCATTTCAAGATCGATTTCTGACACTTTTCTGCAAACCAAAATTTCAATGTAACTAGTCAAACTTGTATGGAGCTGCGTAATGAAACTTGACTTTGACAAATCATTTTGTCTTAAACTCACCAAAACATCATTTTTAAGCCCCCAAAATAATGAAAAGTGCATTTCAAGATCGATTTCTGACACTTTTCTGCAAACCAAAATTTCAATGTAACTAGTCAAACTTGTATGGAGCTGCGTAATAAAACTTGACTTTGACAAATCAGTTTATCATAAACTCACCAAAACATCATTTTTAAGCCCCCAAAATAATAAAAAGTGCATTTCAAGATCGATTTCTGACACTTTTCTGCAAACCAAAATTTCAATGTAACTAGTCAAACTTGTATGGAACTGCCTAATAAAACTTGACTTTGACAAATCATTTTGTCTTAAACTCACCAAAACATCATTTTTAAGCCCCCAAAATAATGAAAAGTGCATTTCAAGATCGATTTCTGAAACTTTTCTGCAAACCAAAATTTCAATGTAACTAGTCAAACTTGTATGGAGCTGCGTAATAAAACTTGACTTTGACAAATCAGTTTATCATAAACTCACCAAAACATAATTTTTAAGCCCCCAAAATAATGAAAAGTGCATTTCAAGATCGATTTCTGAAACTTTTCTGCAAACCAAAATTTCAGTGTAACTAGTCAAACTTGTATGGAGCTGCGTAATAAAACTTGACTTTGACAAATCATTTTGTCTTAAAACTCACCAAAACATAATTTTTAAGCCCCCAAAATAATGAAAAGTGCATTTCAAGATCGATTTCTGACACTTTTCTGCAAACCAAACTTTCAATGTAACTAGTCAAACTTGTATGGAGCTGCGTAATAAAACTTGACTTTGACAAATCAGTTTATCATAAACTCACCAAAACATAATTTTTAAGCCCCCAAAATAATGAAAAGTGCATTTCAAGATCGATTTCTGACACTTTTCTGCAAACCAAAATTTCAATGTAACTAGTCAAACTTGTATGGAGCTGCGTAATGAAACTTGACTTTGACAAATCATTTTGTCTTAAACTCACCAAAACATCATTTTTAAGCCCCCAAAATAATGAAAAGTGCATTTCAAGATCGATTTCTGAAACTTTTCTGCAAACCAAAATTTCAATGTAACTAGTCAAACTTGTATGGAGCTGCGTAATAAAACTTGACTTTGACAAATCATTTTGTCTTAAACTCACCAAAACATCATTTTTAAGCCCCCAAAATAATGAAAAGTGCATTTCAAGATCGATTTCTGAAACTTTTCTGCAAACCAAAATTTCAATGTAACTAGTCAAACTTGTATGAAGCTGCGTAATAAAACTTGACTTTGACAAATCATTTTGTCTTAAACTCACCAAAACATCATTTTTAAGCCCCCAAAATAATGAAAAGTGCATTTCAAGATCGATTTCTGAAACTTTTCTGCAAACCAAAATTTCAATGTAACTAGTCAAACTTGTATGGAGCTGCGTAATAAAACTTGACTTTGACAAATCAGTTTATCATAAACTCACCAAAACATCATTTTTAAGCCCCCAAAATAATAAAAAGTGCATTTCAAGATCGATTTCTGACACTTTTCTGCAAACCAAAATTTCAATGTAACTAGTCAAACTTGTATGGAGCTGCGTAATGAAACTTGACTTTGACAAATCATTTTGTCTTAAACTCACCAAAACATCATTTTTAAGCCCCCAAAATAATGAAAAGTGCATTTCAAGATCGATTTCTGACACTTTTCTGCAAACCAAAATTTCATTGTTACTAGTCAAACTTGTGTGGAACTGCCTATTCAAACTTGACTTTGACAAATCATTTTTTCATAACCTCGCCAAAACATAATTTTTAAGCCCCCAAAATAATGAAAAACGCATTTCAAGATCGATTTCTGAAACTTTTCTGCAAACCAAAATTTCAATGTAACTAGTCAAACTTGTATGGAGCTGCGTAATAAAACTTGACTTTGACAAATCAGTTTATCATAAACTCACCAAAACATAATTTTTAAGCCCCCAAAATAATGAAAAGTGCATTTCAAGATCGATTTCTGACACTTTCTGCAAACCAAAATTTCAATGTAACTAGTCAAACTTGTATGGAGCTGCGTAATGAAACTTGACTTTGACAAATCATTTTGTCTTAAACTCACCAAAACATCATTTTTAAGCCCCCAAAATAATGAAAAGTGCATTTCAAGATCGATTTCTGACACTTTTCTGCAAACCAAAATTTCATTGTTACTAGTCAAGCTTGCATGGAACTGCCTATTCAAACTTGACTTTGACAAATCATTTTTTCATAACCTCGCCAAAACATAATTTTTAAGCCCCCAAAATAATGAAAAACGCATTTCAAGATCGATTTCTGAAACTTTTCTGCAAACCAAAATTTCAATGTAACTAGTCAAACTTGTATGGAGCTGCGTAATAAAACTTGACTTTGACAAATCAGTTTATCATAAACTCACCAAAACATCATTTTTAAGCCCCCAAAATAATAAAAAGTGCATTTCAAGATCGATTTCTGACACTTTTCTGCAAACCAAAATTTCAATGTAACTAGTCAAACTTGTATGGAGCTGCGTAATGAAACTTGACTTTGACAAATCATTTTGTCTTAAACTCACCAAAACATCATTTTTAAGCCCCCAAAATAATGAAAAGTGCATTTCAAGATCGATTTCTGAAACTTTTCTGCAAACCAAAATTTCAATGTAACTAGTCAAACTTGTATGGAGCTGCGTAATAAAACTTGACTTTGACAATTCATTTTGTCTTAAACTCACCAAAACATAATTTTTAAGCCCCCAAAATAATGAAAAGTGCATTTCAAGATCGATTTCTGACACTTTTCTGCAAACCAAAATTTCAATGTAACTAGTCAAACTTGTATGGAGCTGCGTAATAAAACTTGACTTTGACAAATCAGTTTATCATAAACTCACCAAAACATAATTTTTAAGCCCCCAAAATAATGAAAAGTGCATTTCAAGATCGATGTCTGACACTTTTCTGCAAACCAAACTTTCAATGTAACTAGTCAAACTTGTATGGAGCTGCGTAATGAAACTTGACTTTGACAAATCATTTTGTCTTAAACTCACCAAAACATCATTTTTAAGCCCCCAAAATAATGAAAAGTGCATTTCAAGATCGATTTCTGACACTTTTCTGCAAACCAAAATTTCAATGTAACTAGTCAAACTTGTATGGAGCTGCGTAATAAAACTTGACTTTGACAAATCAGTTTATCATAAACTCACCAAAACATAATTTTTAAGCCCCCAAAATAATGAAAAGTGCATTTCAAGATCGATTTCTGACACTTTTCTGCAAACCAAAATTTCAATGTAACTAGTCAAACTTGTATGGAGCTGCGTAATAAAACTTGACTTTGACAAATCAGTTTATCATAAACTCACCAAAACATCATTTTTAAGCCCCCAAAATAATAAAAAGTGCATTTCAAGATCGATTTCTGACACTTTTCTGCAAACCAAAATTTCAATGTAACTAGTCAAACTTGTATGGAGCTGCGTAATGAAACTTGACTTTGACAAATCATTTTGTCTTAAACTCACCAAAACATCATTTTTAAGCCCCCAAAATAATGAAAAGTGCAATTCAAGATCGATTTCTGAAACTTTTCTGCAAACCAAAATTTCAATGTAACTAGTCAAACTTGTATGGAGCTGCGTAATAAAACTTGACTTTGACAAATCAGTTTATCATAAACTCACCAAAACATAATTTTTAAGCCCCCAAAATAATGAAAAGTGCATTTCAAGATCGATTTCTGAAACTTTTCTGCAAACCAAAATTTCAATGTAACTAGTCAAACTTGTATGGAGCTGCGTAATAAAACTTGACTTTGACAAATCATTTTGTCTTAAACTCGCCAAAACATCATTTTTAAGCCCCCAAAATAATGAAAAGTGCATTTCAAGATCGATTTCTGACACTTTTCTGCAAACCAAAATTTCAATGTAACTAGTCAAACTTGTATGGAGCTGCGTAATAAAACTTGACTTTGACAAATCATTTTGTCTTAAACTCACCAAAACATAATTTTTAAGCCCCCAAAATAATGAAAAGTGCATTTCAAGATCGATTTCTGACACTTTTCTGCAAACCAAAATTTCAATGTAACTAGTCAAACTTGTATGGAGCTGCGTAATAAAACTTGACTTTGACAAATCAGTTTATCATAAACTCACCAAAACATAATTTTTAAGCCCCCAAAATAATGAAAAGTGCATTTCAAGATCGATTTCTGACACTTTTCTGCAAACCAAACTTTCAATGTAACTAGTCAAACTTGTATGGAGCTGCGTAATAAAACTTGACTTTGACAAATCAGTTTATCATAAACTCACCAAAACATAATTTTTAAGCCCCCAAAATAATGAAAAGTGCATTTCAAGATCGATTTCTGACACTTTTCTGCAAACCAAAATTTCAATGTAACTAGTCAAACTTGTATGGAGCTGCGTAATGAAACTTGACTTTGACAAATCATTTTGTCTTAAACTCACCAAAACATCATTTTTAAGCCCCCAAAATAATGAAAAGTGCATTTCAAGATCGATTTCTGAAACTTTTCTGCAAACCAAAATTTCAATGTAACTAGTCAAACTTGTATGGAGCTGCGTAATAAAACTTGACTTTGACAAATCATTTTGTCTTAAACTCACCAAAACATCATTTTTAAGCCCCCAAAATAATGAAAAGTGCATTTCAAGATCGATTTCTGAAACTTTTCTGCAAACCAAAATTTCAATGTAACTAGTCAAACTTGTATGAAGCTGCGTAATAAAACTTGACTTTGACAAATCATTTTGTCTTAAACTCACCAAAACATCATTTTTAAGCCCCCAAAATAATGAAAAGTGCATTTCAAGATCGATTTCTGAAACTTTTCTGCAAACCAAAATTTCAATGTAACTAGTCAAACTTGTATGGAGCTGCGTAATAAAACTTGACTTTGACAAATCAGTTTATCATAAACTCACCAAAACATCATTTTTAAGCCCCCAAAATAATAAAAAGTGCATTTCAAGATCGATTTCTGACACTTTTCTGCAAACCAAAATTTCAATGTAACTAGTCAAACTTGTATGGAGCTGCGTAATGAAACTTGACTTTGACAAATCATTTTTGTCTTAAACTCACCAAAACATCATTTTTAAGCCCCCAAAATAATGAAAAGTGCATTTCAAGATCGATTTCTGACACTTTTCTGCAAACCAAAATTTCAATGTAACTAGTCAAACTTGTATGGAGCTGCGTAATAAAACTTGACTTTGACAAATCAGTTTATCATAAACTCACCAAAACATAATTTTTAAGCCCCCAAAATAATGAAAAGTGCATTTCAAGATCGATTTCTGACACTTTTCTGCAAACCAAAATTTCAATGTAACTAGTCAAACTTGTATGGAGCTGCGTAATAAAACTTGACTTTGACAAATCAGTTTATCATAAACTCACCAAAACATCATTTTTAAGCCCCCAAAATAATAAAAAGTGCATTTCAAGATCGATTTCTGACACTTTTCTGCAAACCAAAATTTCAATGTAACTAGTCAAACTTGTATGGAGCTGCGTAATGAAACTTGACTTTGACAAATCATTTTGTCTTAAACTCACCAAAACATCATTTTTAAGCCCCCAAAATAATGAAAAGTGCATTTCAAGATCGATTTCTGAAACTTTTCTGCAAACCAAAATTTCAATGTAACTAGTCAAACTTGTATGGAGCTGCGTAATAAAACTTGACTTTGACAAATCAATTTGTCTTAAACTCACCAAAACATAATTTTTAAGCCCCCAAAATAATGAAAAGTGCATTTCAAGATCGATTTCTGACACTTTTCTGCAAACCAAAATTTCAATGTAACTAGTCAAACTTGTATGGAGCTGCGTAATAAAACTTGACTTTGACAAATCAGTTTATCATAAACTCACCAAAACATAATTTTTAAGCCCCCAAAATAATGAAAAGTGCATTTCAAGATCGATTTCTGACACTTTTCTGCAAACCAAAATTTCAATGTAACTAGTCAAACTTGTATGGAGCTGCGTAATGAAACTTGACTTTGACAAATCATTTTGTCTTAAACTCACCAAACATCATTTTTAAGCCCCCAAAATAATGAAAAGTGCATTTCAAGATCGATTTCTGACACTTTTCTGCAAACCAAAATTTCAATGTAACTAGTCAAACTTGTATGGAGCTGCGTAATAAAACTTGACTTTGACAAATCAGTTTATCATAAACTCACCAAAACATCATTTTTAAGCCCCCAAAATAATGAAAAGTGCATTTCAAGATCGATTTCTGAAACTTTTCTGCAAACCAAAATTTCAATGTAACTAGTCAAACTTGTATGAAGCTGCGTAATAAAACTTGACTTTGACAAATCATTTTGTCTTAAACTCACCAAAACATCATTTTTAAGCCCCCAAAATAATGAAAAGTGCATTTCAAGATCGATTTCTGACACTTTTCTGCAAACCAAAATTTCAATTGAACTAGTCAAACTTGTATGGAGCTGCGTAATAAAACTTGACTTTGACAAATCATTTTGTCTTAAACTCACCAAAACATCATTTTTAAGCCCCCAAAATAATGAAAAGTGCATTTCAAGATCGATTTCTGACACTTTTCTGCAAACCAAAATTTCAATGTAACTAGTCAAACTTGTATGGAGCTGCGTAATGAAACTTGACTTTGACAAATCATTTTGTCTTAAACTCACCAAAACATCATTTTTAAGCCCCCAAAATAATGAAAAGTGCATTTCAAGATCGATTTCTGAAACTTTTCTGCAAACCAAAATTTCAATGTAACTAGTCAAACTTGTATGGAGCTGCGTAATAAAACTTGACTTTGACAAATCATTTTGTCTTAAACTCACCAAAACATCATTTTTAAGCCCCCAAAATAATGAAAAGTGCATTTCAAGATCGATTTCTGACACTTTTCTGCAAACCAAAATTTCAATGTAACTAGTCAAACTTGTATGGAGCTGCGTAATAAAACTTGACTTTGACAAATCAGTTTATCATAAACTCACCAAAACATAATTTTTAAGCCCCCAAAATAATGAAAAGTGCATTTCAAGATCGATTTCTGACACTTTTCTGCAAACCAAAATTTCTAAGTAACTAGTCAAACTTGTATGGAGCTGCGTAATAAAACTTGACTTTGACAAATCAGTTTATCATAAACTCACCAAAACATAATTTTTAAGCCCCCAAAATAATGAAAAGTGCATTTCAAGATCGATTTCTGAC
>NW_026525796.1:25000-26244 GCF_943734725.1 Anopheles marshallii | reverse complement strand
CGGGAAGGAAGGCCCGGCCCAAGAAAAAATTTTTGCGGGACCACTCAAAACATCATAGTTAGACCTAGCAAATGATGAAAAGTGAAACCCGCGATCGATTGGAGAAACCTTATTTTACACTGAAAAATTCCACATAAGGGAAATTTTGTATGGAGCACCCTACCTGCAGAGCACACCGACAGGGCCGGGAAGGAAGGCCCGGTCCAAGAAAAAATTTTTGCGGGACCACTCAAAACATCATAGTTAGACCTAGCAAATGATGAAAAGTGAAACCCGCGATCGATTGGAGAAACCTTATTTTACACTGAAAAATTTCACATAAGCAAAATTTGTATGGAGCACCCTACTGTGGTCACCATCGGTCGAGTTGGTCGAGACGGGCAAAAAATTTTTTTTCCATATCGTCTCAAAACATGATTTATGGGACCTTGTAAATGTTGAAAAGTGAAACAAAATCACTTTTGGAGCGATGAAAATTTTGTATGGGAGGTCCCCTACCCGGAACAAATTTTACTAGTAAAGTCATCATTCCGCGACGAGAAATTTGAAAATGGTTCAAATATGGTTAAGATGTCATGTTCATTCCCTACTATGGGGGACCAGGTCGTCACGAAAAAATTTTTTTCTCGACCTGGTCAAATGTGGTTCTGCGGCCGAGGTTAAACTAATATTGCATATTTTGGGCCAAAAACCCCCCTCTGCCAGATATTGTACCCGTTCAAGAGCAATAGCAGACCACATAAGTTGAGCTTTGAGGTATCTGAAAGTTGAATATAGAGCGAGGTTCTAAGCGAAGGGATAGCTTAACGTTGAGCATTGAACGCAAAAAAGCTTAGAGATAAGCTTAA
Organism: Anopheles marshallii; assembly: GCF_943734725.1. NCBI lineage: Eukaryota > Metazoa > Arthropoda > Insecta > Diptera > Culicidae > Anopheles > Anopheles marshallii. The sequence continues at coordinate 25,396 of NW_026525796.1, read as the reverse complement.
GATACAAGGGTTGTGGTGCATGAGGCCGCTTAACGTTGAGCTTTGAACGCACATGGCTAGAACTAAAGCTAAGAGATACCTATAGTGGTGCATGGAACTGCTCACAAGTTGAGCTTCGAGAAGTCCAAAGGCAAAATGTAGAGCGAGGTTCTAAGCGAAGGGATAGCTTAACGTTGAGCATTGAACGCAAAAAAGCTTAGAGATAAGCTTATTATATAAGGATTGTGGTGCAGAACACAGCTTAACGTTGAGCTTTGAACGCACATGGCTAGAACTAAGCTAAGAGATACGGGTAGTGGTGCCATGGAACTGCTCACAAGTTGAGCTTCGAGAAGTCCAAAGGCAAAATATAGAGAGAGGTCCTAGCAGCCTAAAAAACTTCTAGGGCCGACAGCT
>NW_026525796.1:7500-15000 GCF_943734725.1 Anopheles marshallii | reverse complement strand
CCGCGAACCTCGGACAGTCGAAGAATACATGCTCGGCCGTCTCCAGGACTCCCGGGCACCTGGTACAGTCGGCGGATGGTGCCAGATGTTTCACGCACAGGTACTCATGGAAGAACCCATGGCCGGAGAGGATCTGTGCAAGGTGGAAAGTCATCTCTCCGTGTTGCCGGTTCTTCCATGCCGCCAAGTCCGGGATGGTCCGGTGCGTCCATCGGGTGTAGCGGCTTTCCGATTCTAGCTGGTCCCACTGACGCTGCCACTCGACCATCGTGTTTATCCGCTCCTCGGTGCGCAGTTCGCGTAGACTTGCTCCCGTCGTCCGATGCCGCTGGTAGCAGCGAGCGTCTTCCGTCACCTGCAGCACGATGGGGATGACGCTGGCAAGGACCGTTGCCACCTCATGGCGCACTGTAATGAAGGTGCGAGCTACTGGCCGTGCGTACAGTCCTTGCACGCGGTTCAGCTGTCTGCAACACTCCCGGAGCCGGACTGCCTCGTGCCAAATCGGCGCGGCGTAGCGGAGGGTGGAGTCCACCACCGATGCAAGCAGCCGCCGCTTCGCACTCTTTGGCCCACCATGATTTCGGAGCAGCCGGGAAATCCCCTGCGCCACACGGAGCGCTTTCGTCGTGGCCTGCTCTACGTGTGGCCTCCACGACAAGTGGTCCTCGATGACAACTCCTAAATATTTCAAGGTGCGGGTCGGCAGTTTCTGTACTCCATTGATACTCACCGGGACTCGGGTGTTGTCTCGTCTCATCGTAGACACAATGACCAGCTCGGTCTTGGCCGGAGCGAGCTCCAGGTGGTGTTGCGCCATCCACGAGCTGATCATTGCTACCGCCGTCTCCGCCAGTCCCGTCGCTGCTTCCGGCGTCGTCCCGCTCGCCAGCACCACGACGTCATCCGCAAAGCCGATCACTTCGGCGCCCTCAGGCAGCACCAGCCGAAGCACGCCGTCGTACATCGCGTTCCACAGGGTCGGGCCCAGGATTGAGCCCTGTGGAACGCCCGCCGTGACCGTACGACGCACTGGCCCCTCGCTGGTCTCGTACACCAGCCTCCTCTCAGAAAAGTAGCTGCGCAATATTTTCTGGAGGGCTGCAGGAACCATCAGCTTCTGCAGGGCAACCGCGATCGCCTTCCAGCTGGCAGAGTTAAAGGCGTTCCTGACGTCCAGTGCTGCCACCACCAGACATCGAGGATCCCGCTGGTTGGTGCGGTGAAACGTCCTCGCGTGTTGTCCTCGCTCGATCACCCGCTCGATGGCCTGAAGCGTGGAACGACCGCGCCGGAACCCGTACTGCCTTGCCGACAGGCGAGGAGCATCGCTGTCCTCCAAGTGGTCGTTCAGCCGATCTAAGATCAGCCGTTCGAACCCCTTGGCGACTGCTCCCAGCATTAGCAGCGGGCGGTGCGACGACGGATCGCCCGGCGGCACAGGGATAACTGGCTTGTGGCCGCCAAGCGTTCATAGCGACGTGGCTTATTGATCCTTCGATGTCGGCTCTTCCTATCATTGTGAAGCAAAATTCACCAAGCGTAGGATTGTTCACCCTTTCAAGGGAACGTGAGCTGGGTTTAGACCGTCGTGAGACAGGTTAGTTTTACCCTACTGGTGTGTGCTGTATGCTGCTATCTTAACGGAATTCCTGTGCAGTACGAGAGGAACCACAGGTACGGACCACTGGCTCAATACTAGTTCGACCGGACTTTGGTATGACGCTACGTCCGCTGGATTATGCCTGAACGCCTCTAAGGTCGTATCCAATCCGAGCTGATAGCGCATCATAAACCCATTAGGTGATCGGAAGCTAGCGGGCTTAACAACCCTCTGAGATCCGTCGGTGCTGCCCCGTGCACACTGCCGTCTCATCCCCGCTATAGCACTAGACTGAGCCGCAACGGGCGGGTGTACGCTGCACGTGGAAGTACCTTATCACAGGGAACCCTGGTGGCTGTGCGCCCGTCGACCGTGGATACAACTAGTTTCGACACCTTCGACCGCCCGCAAACGACGGGACTACAGGCTGGGAGCTGCGAGTTGTAGAGATGCGTTCGCATCGATCCTCTCAGGCGACCCATGCTTGGTGGTGAAGTGGTTAGTTCGTGGAGTATAGGCTTGCTGCACTCGACAAGAGTGCTGCTTGCAAGGCTGTGGTGGTACGTATGGTAGTTGATGAGCATAGGCTTGCTGCACTCGACAAGAGTGCTGCTTGCAAGCCTATGGTGGTACGTGTACGGTAGTTGATGTGAGCATAGGCTTGCTGCACTCGACAAGAGTGCTGCTTGCAAGCCTATGGGTGGTGTGGTGTGTGGTGCATGATTAGCCTTTCAAGGAAGATGTGTCCTTGGGGCTAATCGGTTATTTTTATAAGTCCGGGAAACCTTTCTCGTCGGGATTCTTATCCTAAGCAACCACGAAAGCTTCCAAGAGTTGAAACATTGCCTATCAAGTAGGCCGTACCAGCCCATAGCAACCCAACCAAGATACTCTAACAGGCCAAGATTGGTTGGAGACTTCAAAATGTTGCTAAGTCCATGGCCACCATAAGCCATTTCTATCAAGAAGGCCACGAACTGTGCTTAGCAACCACGAGAGCTTCCAAGAGTTGAAACATTGCCTATCAAGTAGGCCGTACCAGCCCATAGCAACCCAACCAAGATACTCTAACAGGCCAAGATTGGTTGGAGATTTCAAAATTTGGCTAAGTCCATGGCCACCATAAGCCATTTCTATCAAGAAGGCCACGAACTGTGCTTAGCAACCACGAAAGCTTCCAAGAGTTGAAACATTGCCTATCAAGTAGGCCGTACCAGCCCATAGCAACCCAACCAAGATAATCTAACAGGCCAAGATTGGATCTCAAAATGTTGCTAAGTCCATGGCCACGATAAGCCATTTCTATCAAGAAGGCCATGGACAGTTCTAAACAACCACGAAAGCTTCCAAGAGTTGAAACATTGCCTATCAAGTAGGCCGTAGCAGCCCATAGCAACCCAACCAAGATAATCTAACAGGCCAAGATTGGTTGGAGATTTCAAAATTTGGCTAAGTCCAGATTTTTCTACCCTTCGGGAAAACAACCCTAGTTCACCAAGTTGAACGCGAAAAACTGTCCATAGGATACGCACAAAACGTTTATTGAGTTGGTCACCATAGGTGGAAATTATGGTGAAAATAAGCCAAGTTCCGGAGTTTTTAACTCACACGAAACCACGAAAAACTTTCATTAGGAAAACTTGGTTGGAGCACCCTACTGCAGAACACACCGACATGGACGAAAGGGTCGATTGGCTAAGAGAAAAAATTTTTGCGGGACCACTCAAAACATCATAGTTAGACCTAGCAAATGATGAAAAGTGAAACCCGCGATCGATTGGAGAAACCTTATTTTACACTGAAAAATTCCACATAAGGAAAATTTGTATGGAGCACCCTACTGCAGAGCACACCGACAGGGCCGGGAAGGAAGGCCCGGTCCAAGAAAAAATTTTTGCGGGACCACTCAAAACATCATAGTTAGACCTAGCAAATGATGAAAAGTGAAACCCGCGATCGATTGGAGAAACCTTATTTTACACTGAAAAATTCCACATAAGGAAAATTTGTATGGAGCACCCTACTGCAGAGCACACCGACAGGGCCGGGAAGGAAGGCCCGGTCCAAGAAAAAATTTTTGCGGGACCACTCAAAACATCATAGTTAGACCTAGCAAATGATGAAAAGTGAAACCCGCGATCGATTGGAGAAACCTTATTTTACACTGAAAAATTCCACATAAGGAAAATTTGTATGGAGCACCCTACTGCAGAACACACCGACAGGGCCGGGAAGGAAGGCCCGGTCCAAGAAAAAATTTTTGCGGGACCACTCAAAACATCATAGTTAGACCTAGCAAATGATGAAAAGTGAAACCCGCGATCGATTGGAGAAACCTTATTTTACACTGAAAAATTCCACATAAGGAAAATTTGTATGGAGCACCCTACTGCAGAGCACACCGACAGGGCCGGGAAGGAAGGCCCGGTCCAAGAAAAAATTTTTGCGGGACCACTCAAAACATCATAGTTAGACCTAGCAAATGATGAAAAGTGAAACCCGCGATCGATTGGAGAAACCTTATTTTACACTGAAAAATTCCACATAAGGAAAATTTGTATGGAGCACCCTACTGCAGAGCACACCGACAGGGCCGGGAAGGAAGGCCCGGTCCAAGAAAAAATTTTTGCGGGACCACTCAAAACATCATAGTTAGACCTAGCAAATGATGAAAAGTGAAACCCGCGATCGATTGGAGAAACCTTATTTTACACTGAAAAATTCCACATAAGGAAAATTTGTATGGAGCACCCTACTGCAGAGCACACCGACAGGGCCGGGAAGGAAGGCCCGGTCCAAGAAAAAATTTTTGCGGGACCACTCAAAACATCATAGTTAGACCTAGCAAATGATGAAAAGTGAAACCCGCGATCGATTGGAGAAACCTTATTTTACACTGAAAAATTCCACATAAGGAAAATTTGTATGGAGCACCCTACTGCAGAGCACACCGACAGGGCCGGGAAGGAAGGCCCGGTCCAAGAAAAAATTTTTGCGGGACCACTCAAAACATCATAGTTAGACCTAGCAAATGATGAAAAGTGAAACCCGCGATCGATTGGAGAAACCTTATTTTACACTGAAAAATTCCACATAAGGAAAATTTGTATGGAGCACCCTACTGCAGAACACACCGACAGGGCCGGGAAGGAAGGCCCGGTCCAAGAAAAAATTTTTGCGGGACCACTCAAAACATCATAGTTAGACCTAGCAAATGATGAAAAGTGAAACCCGCGATCGATTGGAGAAACCTTATTTTACACTGAAAAATTCCACATAAGGAAAATTTGTATGGAGCACCCTACTGCAGAGCACACCGACAGGGCCGGGAAGGAAGGCCCGGTCCAAGAAAAAATTTTTGCGGGACCACTCAAAACATCATAGTTAGACCTAGCAAATGATGAAAAGTGAAACCCGCGATCGATTGGAGAAACCTTATTTTACACTGAAAAATTCCACATAAGGAAAATTTGTATGGAGCACCCTACTGCAGAACACACCGACATGGACGAAAGGGTCGACTGGCCAAGAGAAAAAATTTTTGCGGGACCACTCAAAACATCATAGTTAGACCTAGCAAATGATGAAAAGTGAAACCCGCGATCGATTGGAGAAACCTTATTTTACACTGAAAATTCCACATAAGGAAAATTTGTATGGAGCACCCTACTGTGGTCACCATCGGTCGAGTTGGTCGAGACGGGCAAAAAATTTTTTTTTCCATATCGTCTCAAAACATGATTTATGGACCTTGTAAATGTTGAAAAGTGAAACAAAATCACTTTTGGAGCGATGAAAATTTTGTATGGGAGGTCCCTACCCGGAACAAATTTTACTAGTAAAGTCATCATTCCGCGACGAGAAATTTGAAAATGGTCAAATATGGTTAAGATGTCATGTTCATTCCCTACTATGGGGGACCAGGTCGTCACGAAAAAATTTTTTTCTCGACCTGGTCAAATGTGGTTCTGCGACGGAGGTTAAACTAATATTGCATAATTTGGCCCAAAAACCCCCCTCTGTCAGAGAACGAAGCCCTTCAAGCTCGATAGCAGACCACATAAGTTGAGATTTGAGGTATCTGAAAGTTGAATATAGAGCGAGGTTCTAAGCGAAGGGATAGCTTAACGTTGAGCATTGAACGCAAAAAAGCTTAGAGATAAGCTTATTATATAACGATTGTGGTGCAGGACACAGCTTAACGTTGAGCTTTGAACGCACATGGCTAGAACTAAGCTAAGAGATACCTATAGTGGTGCATGGAACTGCTCACAAGTTGAGCTTCGAGAAGTCCAAAGGCAAAATGTAGAGCGAGGTTCTAAGCGAAGGGATAGCTTAACGTTGAGCATTGAACGCAAAAAGCTTAGAGATAAGCTTATTATATAACGATTGTGGTGCAGGACACAGCTTAACGTTGAGCTTTGAACGCACATGGCTAGAACTAAGCTAAGAGATACGGGTAGTGGTGCATGGAACTGCTCACAAGTTGAGCTTCGAGAAGTCCAAAGGCAAAATATAGAGAGAGGTCCTAGCAGCCTAAAAAACTTCTAGGGCCGACAGCTCACAAGTTGAGTTTCGAACGCAATTAGGCTACCCTGGTAGCCTTGATTTGAAAGCATTAAGGCAATGATATGGTAGAATGCCCGATCTTAAACCTATTGACAGAGAATGTGTACGAGTAAGCATAGATGTGGAGGAGCACATACCCTAAACAGTCCCGAAAGATGGTTAGCTAAGTGATGCATCACAAATGGACTTGGCGCACCAAGTTCACACTGAATCACACACGATCGCGTATATTAAAACCTGTTGTGTGGTGCATCACTAATAAAGTTTGGTGCGTCAAACGAACATGAGAGTTGAGCATATTGGGTATGTGTGATAACACACTTTGCACGACAATCGAGAAACCGCATAAGCTCAGTATAACACAGCAGGGGAAGATTGATGAAAACCAGAGCTAATACATGCAACAGGCCGGGAATGCTGCTTCTGAAGGTGGTAGAACCGGTGCACTTATTAGTTAAACCAATCGGCCGATTGAGTTGAAGTCTGGTACCGATCTTTCACTTGACTGTGCCCCATCAACTATTGATGGTAGTGTAGAGGACTACCATGGTTGTGACGGGAAGCGGGAATCAGGGTTCGATTCCGGAGCTAGTAGAGAGTGCCTGATAAAGGCCATGGTACACATCCAAATCAGGAAAGCAGCAGGAAACACTACCATACATTGCCAGGTGCATAGGAGGATTGCAAGCCCGTAAATTGCCCGATCATAGCCAGCGATGCTGAGAACGGAATTTATTCCTTCGATCGTCGTTGGTTCACATGTTTACTGATGGTTGTACGAACACCATACCCGGTGGTAAGTACAGTGGAGCTCGCCTTCACAACATAATGTTCACCAGTTGGACGCATAGATTGGAATAGCTCACATAGTGTTGGATTGCTGGAAACACACATTCCAGACTGCTCCGGTAGTCATGGAAAGGAGAGGATTGCAAGCCCGTAAACTGCCCGATTATAGCCAACGATGCTGAGAACGGAATTTATTCCTTCGATCGTCGTTGGTTCACATGTTTACTGATGGTTGTACGAACACCATACCCGGTGGTAAGTACAGTGGAGCTCGCCTTCACAACATAATGTTCACCAGTTGGACGCATAGATTGGAATAGCTCACAAGTGTTGGAAAGTTGAACGCACGTTGAAGACCGCTACTGTGGTCTTGGAAAGTAGAGGATTGCAAGCCCGTAAATTGTCCGATCATAGCCAACGATGCTGAGATCGGAATTCATTCCTTCGATCGTCGTTGGTTCGCATGTTTACTGATGGTTGTACGAACACCATACCCGGTGGTAAGTACAGTGGAGCTCGCCTTCACAACATAATGTTCA
>NW_026525795.1:22500-26436 GCF_943734725.1 Anopheles marshallii | reverse complement strand
AAGCAAAATTTGTATGGAGCACCCTACTGCAGAACACACCGACAGGGCCGGGAAGGAAGGCCCGGTCCAAGAAAAAATTTTTGCGGGACCACTCAAAACATCATAGTTAGACCTAGCAAATGATGAAAAGTGAAACCCGCGATCGATTGGAGAAACCTTATTTTACACTGAAAAATTCCACATAAGGAAAATATGTATGGAGCACCCTACTGCAGAGCACACCGACAGGGCCGGGAAGGAAGGCCCGGTCCAAGAAAAAATTTTTGCGGGACCACTCAAAACATCATAGTTAGACCTAGCAAATGATGAAAAGTGAAACCCGCGATCGATTGGAGAAACCTTATTTTACACTGAAAAATTCCACATAAGCAAAATTTGTATGGAGCACCCTACTGCAGAACACACCGACAGGGCCGGGAAGGAAGGCCCGGTCCAAGAAAAAATTTTTGCGGGACCACTCAAAACATCATAGTTAGACCTAGCAAATGATGAAAAGTGAAACCCGCGATCGATTGGAGAAACCTTATTTTACACTGAAAAATTCCACATAAGCAAAATTTGTATGGAGCACCCTACTGCAGAACACACCGACAGGGCCGGGAAGGAAGGCCCGGTCCAAGAAAAAATTTTTGCGGGACCACTCAAAACATCATAGTTAGACCTAGCAAATGATGAAAAGTGAAACCCGCGATCGATTGGAGAAACCTTATTTTACACTGAAAAATTCCACATAAGGAAAATTTGTATGGAGCACCCTACTGCAGAACACACCGACAGGGCCGGGAAGGAAGGCCCGGTCCAAGAAAAAATTTTTGCGGGACCACTCAAAACATCATAGTTAGACCTAGCAAATGATGAAAAGTGAAACCCGCGATCGATTGGAGAAACCTTATTTTACACTGAAAAATTCCACATAAGGAAAATTTGTATGGAGCACCCTACTGCAGAGCACACCGACAGGGCCGGGAAGGAAGGCCCGGTCCAAGAAAAAATTTTTGCGGGACCACTCAAAACATCATAGTTAGACCTAGCAAATGATGAAAAGTGAAACCCGCGATCGATTGGAGAAACCTTATTTTACACTGAAAAATTCCACATAAGGAAAATTTGTATGGAGCACCCTACTGCAGAGCACACCGACAGGGCCGGGAAGGAAGGCCCGGTCCAAGAAAAAATTTTTGCGGGACCACTCAAAACATCATAGTTAGACCTAGCAAATGATGAAAAGTGAAACCCGCGATCGATTGGAGAAACCTTATTTTACACTGAAAAATTCCACATAAGGAAAATTTGTATGGAGCACCCTACTGCAGAGCACACCGACAGGGCCGGGAAGGAAGGCCCGGTCCAAGAAAAAATTTTTGCGGGACCACTCAAAACATCATAGTTAGACCTAGCAAATGATGAAAAGTGAAACCCGCGATCGATTGGAGAAACCTTATTTTACACTGAAAAATTCCACATAAGGAAAATTTGTATGGAGCACCCTACTGCAGAGCACACCGACAGGGCCGGGAAGGAAGGCCCGGTCCAAGAAAAAATTTTTGCGGGACCACTCAAAACATCATAGTTAGACCTAGCAAATGATGAAAAGTGAAACCCGCGATCGATTGGAGAAACCTTATTTTACACTGAAAATTCCACATAAGGAAAATTTGTATGGAGCACCCTGCTGTGGTCACCATCGGTCGAGTTGGTCGAGACGGGCAAAAAATTTTTTTTTCCATATCGTCTCAAAACATGATTTATGGACCTTGTAAATGTTGAAAAGTGAAACGAAATCACTTTTGGAGCGATGAAAATTTTGTATGGGAGGTCCCTACCCGGAACAAATTTTACTAGTAAAGTCATCATTCCGCGACGAGAAATTTGAAAATGGTCAAATATGGTTAAGATGTCATGTTCATTCCCTACTATGGGGGACCAGGTCGTCACGAAAAAATTTTTTTCTCGACCTGGTCAAATGTGGTTCTGCGACGGAGGTTAAACTAATAATGCATAATTTGGGCCAAAAACCCCCCTCTGTCAGATATTGTACCCGTTCAAGAGCAATAGCAGACCACATAAGTTGAGCTTTGAGGTATCTGAAAGTTGAATATAGAGCGAGGTTCTAAGCGAAGGGATAGCTTAACGTTGAGCATTGAACGCAAAAAAGCTTAGAGATAAGCTTAAGATACAAGGGTTGTGGTGCATGAGGCCGCTTAACGTTGAGCTTTGAACGCACATGGCTAGAACTAAGCTAAGAGATACCTATAGTGGTGCATGGAACTGCTCACAAGTTGAGCTTCGAGAAGTCCAAAGGCAAAATGTAGAGCGAGGTTCTAAGCGAAGGGATAGCTTAACGTTGAGCATTGAACGCAAAAAAGCTTAGAGATAAGCTTATTATATAACGATTGTGGTGCAGGACACAGCTTAACGTTGAGCTTTGAACGCACATGGCTAGAACTAAGCTAAGAGATACGGGTAGTGGTGCATGGAACTGCTCACAAGTTGAGCTTCGAGAAGTCCAAAGGCAAAATATAGAGAGAGGTCCTAGCAGCCTAAAAAACTTCTAGGGCCGACAGCTCACAAGTTGAGTTTCGAACGCAATTAGGCTACCCTGGTAGCCTTGATTTGAAAGCATTAAGGCAATGATATGGTAGAATGCCCGATCTTAAACCTATTGACAGAGAATGTGTACGAGTAAGCATAGATGTGGAGGAGCACATACCCTAAACAGTCCCGAAAGATGGTTAGCTAAGTGATGCATCACAAATGGACTTGGCGCACCAAGTTCACACTGAAACACACACGATCGCGTATATTAAAACCTGTTGTGTGGTGCATCACTAATAAAGTTTGGTGCGTCAAACGAACATGAGAGTTGAGCATATTGGGTATGTGTGATAACACACTTTGCACGACAATCGAGAAACCGCATAAGCTCAGTATAACACAGCAGGGGAAGATTGATGAAAACCAGAGCTAATACATGCAACAGGCCGGGAATGCTGCTTCTGAAGGTGGTAGGACCGGTGCACTTATTAGTTAAACCAATCGGCCGATTGAGTTGAAGTCTGGTACCGATCTTTCACTTGACTGTGCCCCATCAACTATTGATGGTAGTGTAGAGGACTACCATGGTTGTGACGGGAAGCGGGAATCAGGGTTCGATTCCGGAGCTAGTAGAGAGTGCCTGATAAAGGCCATGGTACACATCCAAATCAGGAAAGCAGCAGGAAACACTACCATACATTGCCAGGTCCATAGGAGGATTGCAAGCCCGTAAATTGCCCGATCATAGCCAACGATGCTGAGAACGGAATTTATTCCTTCGATCGTCGTTGGTTCACATGTTTACTGATGGTTGTACGAACACCATACCCGGTGGTAAGTACAGTGGAGCTCGCCTTCACAACATAATGTTCACCAGTTGGACGCATAGATTGGAATAGCTCACAAGTGTTGGATTGCTGGAAACACACATTCCAGACTGCTCCGGTGGTCATGGAAAGGAGAGGATTGCAAGCCCGTAAATTGCCCGATCATAGCCAACGATGCTGAGAACGGAATTTATTCCTTCGATCGTCGTTGGTTCACATGTTTACTGATGGTTGTACGAACACCATACCCGGTGGTAAGTACAGTGGAGCTCGCCTTCACAACATAATGTTCACCAGTTGGACGCATAGATTGGAATAGCTCACATAGTGTTGGATTGCTGGAAACACACATTCCAGACTGCTCCGGTAGTCATGGAAAGGAGAGGATTGCAAGCCCGTAAATTGCCCGATTATAGCCAACGATGCTGAGAACGGAATTTATTCCTTCGATCGTCGTTGGTTCACATGTTTACTGATGGTTGTACGAACACCATACCCGGTGGTAAGTACAGTGGAGCTCGCCTTCACAACATAATGTTCACCAGTTGGACGCATAGATTGGAATAGCTCACAA
>NW_026525795.1:7500-12500 GCF_943734725.1 Anopheles marshallii | reverse complement strand
GAACTGTGCTTAGCAACCACGAAAGCTTCCAAGAGTTGAAACATTGCCTATCAAGTAGGCCGTACCAGCCCATAGCAACCCAACCAAGATACTCTAACAGGCCAAGATTGGTTGGAGAATTCAAAATTTTGCTAAGTCCATGGCCACCATAAGCCATTTCTATCAAGAAGGCCATGGACAGTGCTTAGCAACCACGAAAGCTTCCAAGAGTTGAAACATTGCCTATCAAGTAGGCCGTACCAGCCCATAGCAACCCAACCAAGATACTCTAACAGGCCAAGATTGGTTGGAGAATTCAAAATTTTGCTAAGTCCATGGCCACGATAAGCCATTTCTACCAAGAAGGCCACGAACTGTGCTTAGCAACCACGAAAGCTTCCAAGAGTTGAAACATTGCCTATCAAGTAGGCCGTACCAGCCCATAGCAACCCAACCAAGATACTCTAACAGGCCAAGATTGGTTGGAGAATTCAAAATTTTGCTAAGTCCATGGCCACCATAAGCCATTTCTATCAAGAAGGCCACGAACAGTGCTTAGCAACCACGAAAGCTTCCAAGAGTTGAAACATTGCCTATCAAGTAGGCCGTAGCAGCCCATAGCAACCCAACCAAGATAATCTAACAGGCCAAGATTGGATCTCAAAATGTTGCTAAGTCCATGGCCACCATAAGCCATTTCTATCAAGAAGGCCATGGACAGTTCTAAACAACCACGAAAGCTTCCAAGAGTTGAAACATTGCCTATCAAGTAGGCCGTACCAGCCCATAGCAACCCAACCAAGATAATCTAACAGGCCAAGATTGGTTGGAGACTTCAAAATGTTGCTAAGTCCATGACCACCATAAGCCATTTCTATCAAGAAGGCCACGAACAGTGCTTAGCAACCACGAAAGCTTCCAAGAGTTGAAACATTGCCTATCAAGTAGGCCGTAGCAGCCCATAGCAAACCAACCAAGATAATCTAACAGGCCAAGATTGGTTGGAGATTTCAAAATTTTGCTAAGTCCATGGCCACCATAAGCCATTTCTATCAAGAAGGCCACGAACAGTGCTTAGCAACCACGAGAGCTTCCAAGAGTTGAAACATTGCCTATCAAGTAGGCCGTACCACCATATGTGGAAATTATGGTGAAAATAAGCCAAGTTCCGGAGTTTTTAACTAACACGAAACCACGAAAAACTTTCATTAGGAAAACTTGGTTGGAGCACCCTACTGCAGAACACACCGACATGGACGAAAGGGTCGACTGGCTAAGAGAAAAAATTTTTGCGGGACCACTCAAAACATCATAGTTAGACCTAGCAAATGATGAAAAGTGAAACCCGCGATCGATTGGAGAAACCTTATTTTACACTGAAAAATTCCACATAAGGAAAATTTGTATGGAGCACCCTACTGCAGAGCACACCGACAGGGCCGGGAAGGAAGGCCCGGTCCAAGAAAAAATTTTTGCGGGACCACTCAAAACATCATAGTTAGACCTAGCAAATGATGAAAAGTGAAACCCGCGATCGATTGGAGAAACCTTATTTTACACTGAAAAATTCCACATAAGGAAAATTTGTATGGAGCACCCTACTGCAGAGCACACCGACAGGGCCGGGAAGGAAGGCCCGGTCCAAGAAAAAATTTTTGCGGGACCACTCAAAACATCATAGTTAGACCTAGCAAATGATGAAAAGTGAAACCCGCGATCGATTGGAGAAACCTTATTTTACACTGAAAAATTCCACATAAGGAAAATTTGTATGGAGCACCCTACTGCAGAGCACACCGACAGGGCCGGGAAGGAAGGCCCGGTCCAAGAAAAAATTTTTGCGGGACCACTCAAAACATCATAGTTAGACCTAGCAAATGATGAAAAGTGAAACCCGCGATCGATTGGAGAAACCTTATTTTACACTGAAAAATTCCACATAAGGAAAATTTGTATGGAGCACCCTACTGCAGAGCACACCGACAGGGCCGGGAAGGAAGGCCCGGTCCAAGAAAAAATTTTTGCGGGACCACTCAAAACATCATAGTTAGACCTAGCAAATGATGAAAAGTGAAACCCGCGATCGATTGGAGAAACCTTATTTTACACTGAAAAATTCCACATAAGGAAAATTTGTATGGAGCACCCTACTGCAGAACACACCGACATGGACGAAAGGGTCGACTGGCCAAGAGAAAAAATTTTTGCGGGACCACTCAAAACATCATAGTTAGACCTAGCAAATGATGAAAAGTGAAACCCGCGATCGATTGGAGAAACCTTATTTTACACTGAAAATTCCACATAAGGAAAATTTGTATGGAGCACCCTGCTGTGGTCACCATCGGTCGAGTTGGTCGAGACGGGCAAAAAATTTTTTTTTCCATATCGTCTCAAAACATGATTTATGGACCTTGTAAATGTTGAAAAGTGAAACGAAATCACTTTTGGAGCGATGAAAATTTTGTATGGGAGGTCCCTACCCGGAACAAATTTTACTAGTAAAGTCATGATTCCGCGACGAGAAATTTGAAAATGGTCAAATATGGTTAAGATGTCATGTTCATTCCCTACTATGGGGGACCAGGTCGTCACGAAAAAATTTTTTTCTCGACCTGGTCAAATGTGGTTCTGCGACGGAGGTTAAACTAATAATGCATAATTTGGGCCAAAAACCCCCCTCTGTCAGATATTGTACCCGTTCAAGAGCAATAGCAGACCACATAAGTTGAGCTTTGAGGTATCTGAAAGTTGAATATAGAGCGAGGTTCTAAGCGAAGGGATAGCTTAACGTTGAGCATTGAACGCAAAAAAGCTTAGAGATAAGCTTAAGATACAAGGGTTGTGGTGCATGAGGCCGCTTAACGTTGAGCTTTGAACGCACATGGCTAGAACTAAGCTAAGAGATACCTATAGTGGTGCATGGAACTGCTCACAAGTTGAGCTTCGAGAAGTCCAAAGGCAAAATGTAGAGCGAGGTTCTAAGCGAAGGGATAGCTTAACGTTGAGCATTGAACGCAAAAAAGCTTAGAGATAAGCTTAAGATACAAGGGTTGTGGTGCATGAGGCCGCTTAACGTTGAGCTTTGAACGCACATGGCTAGAACTAAGCTAAGAGATACCTATAGTGGTGCATGGAACTGCTCACAAGTTGAGCTTCGAGAAGTCCAAAGGCAAAATGTAGAGCGAGGTTCTAAGCGAAGGGATAGCTTAACGTTGAGCATTGAACGCAAAAAAGCTTAGAGATAAGCTTATTATATAACGATTGTGGTGCAGGACACAGCTTAACGTTGAGCTTTGAACGCACATGGCTAGAACTAAGCTAAGAGATACGGGTAGTGGTGCATGGAACTGCTCACAAGTTGAGCTTCGAGAAGTCCAAAGGCAAAATATAGAGAGAGGTCCTAGCAGCCTAAAAAACTTCTAGGGCCGACAGCTCACAAGTTGAGTTTCGAACGCAATTAGGCTACCCTGGTAGCCTTGATTTGAAAGCATTAAGGCAATGATATGGTAGAATGCCCGATCTTAAACCTATTGACAGAGAATGTGTACGAGTAAGCATAGATGTGGAGGAGCACATACCCTAAACAGTCCCGAAAGATGGTTAGCTAAGTGATGCATCACAAATGGACTTGGCGCACCAAGTTCACACTGAAACACACACGATCGCGTATATTAAAACCTGTTGTGTGGTGCATCACTAATAAAGTTTGGTGCGTCAAACGAACATGAGAGTTGAGCATATTGGGTATGTGTGATAACACACTTTGCACGACAATCGAGAAACCGCATAAGCTCAGTATAACACAGCAGGGGAAGATTGATGAAAACCAGAGCTAATACATGCAACAGGCCGGGAATGCTGCTTCTGAAGGTGGTAGGACCGGTGCACTTATTAGTTAAACCAATCGGCCGATTGAGTTGAAGTCTGGTACCGATCTTTCACTTGACTGTGCCCCATCAACTATTGATGGTAGTGTAGAGGACTACCATGGTTGTGACGGGAAGCGGGAATCAGGGTTCGATTCCGGAGCTAGTAGAGAGTGCCTGATAAAGGCCATGGTACACATCCAAATCAGGAAAGCAGCAGGAAACACTACCATACATTGCCAGGTGCATAGGAGGATTGCAAGCCCGTAAATTGCCCGATCATAGCCAACGATGCTGAGAACGGAATTTATTCCTTCGATCGTCGTTGGTTCACATGTTTACTGATGGTTGTACGAACACCATACCCGGTGGTAAGTACAGTGGAGCTCGCCTTCACAACATAATGTTCACCAGTTGGACGCATAGATTGGAATAGCTCACATAGTGTTGGATTGCTGGAAACACACATTCCAGACTGCTCCGGTAGTCATGGAAAGGAGAGGATTGCAAGCCCGTAAATTGCCCGATTATAGCCAACGATGCTGAGAACGGAATTTATTCCTTCGATCGTCGTTGGTTCACATGTTTACTGATGGTTGTACGAACACCATACCCGGTGGTAAGTACAGTGGAGCTCGCCTTCACAACATAATGTTCACCAGTTGGACGCATAGATTGGAATAGCTCACAAGTGTTGGAAAGTTGAACGCACGTTGAAGACCGCTACTGTGGTCTTGGAAAGTAGAGGATTGCAAGCCCGTAAATTGTCCGATCATAGCCAACGATGCTGAGATCGGAATTCATTCCTTCGATCGTCGTTGGTTCGCATGTTTACTGATGATTGTACGAACACCATACCCGGTGGTAAGTACAGTGGAGCTCGCCTTCACAACATAATGTTCACCAGTTGAACGTACAAGTTGGAATAGCTCACATAGTGTTGGATTGCTGGAAACACACAAAATGATACGAGTAAGGTTGCGTGAGTAAGGCACGTACACCTAAAGCGAATTATTAGAAGTGGTGATACGAAGTGTCTCGGTGGAGTGTGCTTGCACACAACAAGTTGGCCAAGAGAACCGGTGGTCTCCTGTTGCTTAACGGCTTCGGGTTGACTTAGGGTTAATGTTGTTGGAAGTCGAATGAATTCTG
>NW_026525794.1:22500-26450 GCF_943734725.1 Anopheles marshallii | reverse complement strand
GCGATCGATTGGAGAAACCTTATTTTACACTGAAAAATTCCACATAAGGAAAATTTGTATGGAGCACCCTACTGCAGAGCACACCGACAGGGCCGGGAAGGAAGGCCCGGTCCAAGAAAAAATTTTTGCGGGACCACTCAAAACATCATAGTTAGACCTAGCAAATGATGAAAAGTGAAACCCGCGATCGATTGGAGAAACCTTATTTTACACTGAAAAATTCCACATAAGGAAAATTTGTATGGAGCACCCTACTGCAGAGCACACCGACAGGGCCGGGAAGGAAGGCCCGGTCCAAGAAAAAATTTTTGCGGGACCACTCAAAACATCATAGTTAGACCTAGCAAATGATGAAAAGTGAAACCCGCGATCGATTGGAGAAACCTTATTTTACACTGAAAAATTCCACATAAGGAAAATTTGTATGGAGCACCCTACTGCAGAGCACACCGACAGGGCCGGGAAGGAAGGCCCGGTCCAAGAAAAAATTTTTGCGGGACCACTCAAAACATCATAGTTAGACCTAGCAAATGATGAAAAGTGAAACCCGCGATCGATTGGAGAAACCTTATTTTACACTGAAAAATTCCACATAAGGAAAATTTGTATGGAGCACCCTACTGCAGAGCACACCGACAGGGCCGGGAAGGAAGGCCCGGTCCAAGAAAAAATTTTTGCGGGACCACTCAAAACATCATAGTTAGACCTAGCAAATGATGAAAAGTGAAACCCGCGATCGATTGGAGAAACCTTATTTTACACTGAAAAATTCCACATAAGGAAAATTTGTATGGAGCACCCTACTGCAGAGCACACCGACAGGGCCGGGAAGGAAGGCCCGGTCCAAGAAAAAATTTTTGCGGGACCACTCAAAACATCATAGTTAGACCTAGCAAATGATGAAAAGTGAAACCCGCGATCGATTGGAGAAACCTTATTTTACACTGAAAAATTCCACATAAGGAAAATTTGTATGGAGCACCCTACTGCAGAGCACACCGACAGGGCCGGGAAGGAAGGCCCGGTCCAAGAAAAAATTTTTGCGGGACCACTCAAAACATCATAGTTAGACCTAGCAAATGATGAAAAGTGAAACCCGCGATCGATTGGAGAAACCTTATTTTACACTGAAAAATTCCACATAAGGAAAATTTGTATGGAGCACCCTACTGCAGAACACACCGACATGGACGAAAGGGTCGACTGGCCAAGAGAAAAAATTTTTGCGGGACCACTCAAAACATCATAGTTAGACCTAGCAAATGATGAAAAGTGAAACCCGCGATCGATTGGAGAAACCTTATTTTACACTGAAAATTCCACATAAGGAAAATTTGTATGGAGCACCCTACTGTGGTCACCATCGGTCGAGTTGGTCGAGACGGGCAAAAAATTTTTTTTTCCATATCGTCTCAAAACATGATTTATGGACCTTGTAAATGTTGAAAAGTGAAACGAAATCACTTTTGGAGCGATGAAAATTTTGTATGGGAGGTCCCTACCCGGAACAAATTTTACTAGCAAAGTCATGATTCCGCGACGAGAAATTTGAAAATGGTCAAATATGGTTAAGATGTCATGTTCATTCCCTACTATGGGGGACCAGGTCGTCACGAAAAAATTTTTTTCTCGACCTGGTCAAATGTGGTTCTGCGACGGAGGTTAAACTAATAATGCATAATTTGGGCCAAAAACCCCCCTCTGTCAGATATTGTACCCGTTCAAGAGCAATAGCAGACCACATAAGTTGAGCTTTGAGGTATCTGAAAGTTGAATATAGAGCGAGGTTCTAAGCGAAGGGATAGCTTAACGTTGAGCATTGAACGCAAAAAAGCTTAGAGATAAGCTTAAGATACAAGGGTTGTGGTGCATGAGGCCGCTTAACGTTGAGCTTTGAACGCACATGGCTAGAACTAAGCTAAGAGATACCTATAGTGGTGCATGGAACTGCTCACAAGTTGAGCTTCGAGAAGTCCAAAGGCAAAATGTAGAGCGAGGTTCTAAGCGAAGGGATAGCTTAACGTTGAGCATTGAACGCAAAAAAGCTTAGAGATAAGCTTAAGATACAAGGGTTGTGGTGCATGAGGCCGCTTAACGTTGAGCTTTGAACGCACATGGCTAGAACTAAGCTAAGAGATACCTATAGTGGTGCATGGAACTGCTCACAAGTTGAGCTTCGAGAAGTCCAAAGGCAAAATGTAGAGCGAGGTTCTAAGCGAAGGGATAGCTTAACGTTGAGCATTGAACGCAAAAAAGCTTAGAGATAAGCTTATTATATAACGATTGTGGTGCAGGACACAGCTTAACGTTGAGCTTTGAACGCACATGGCTAGAACTAAGCTAAGAGATACGGGTAGTGGTGCATGGAACTGCTCACAAGTTGAGCTTCGAGAAGTCCAAAGGCAAAATATAGAGAGAGGTCCTAGCAGCCTAAAAAACTTCTAGGGCCGACAGCTCACAAGTTGAGTTTCGAACGCAATTAGGCTACCCTGGTAGCCTTGATTTGAAAGCATTAAGGCAATGATATGGTAGAATGCCCGATCTTAAACCTATTGACAGAGAATGTGTACGAGTAAGCATAGATGTGGAGGAGCACATACCCTAAACAGTCCCGAAAGATGGTTAGCTAAGTGATGCATCACAAATGGACTTGGCGCACCAAGTTCACACAGAAACACACACGATCGCGTATATTAAAACCTGTTGTGTGGTGCATCACTAATAAAGTTTGGTGCGTCAAACGAACATGAGAGTTGAGCATATTGGGTATGTGTGATAACACACTTTGCACGACAATCGAGAAACCGCATAAGCTCAGTATAACACAGCAGGGGAAGATTGATGAAAACCAGAGCTAATACATGCAACAGGCCGGGAATGCTGCTTCTGAAGGTGGTAGGACCGGTGCACTTATTAGTTAAACCAATCGGCCGATTGAGTTGAAGTCTGGTACCGATCTTTCACTTGACTGTGCCCCATCAACTATTGATGGTAGTGTAGAGGACTACCATGGTTGTGACGGGAAGCGGGAATCAGGGTTCGATTCCGGAGCTAGTAGAGAGTGCCTGATAAAGGCCATGGTACACATCCAAATCAGGAAAGCAGCAGGAAACACTACCATACATTGCCAGGTGCATAGGAGGATTGCAAGCCCGTAAATTGCCCGATCATAGCCAGCGATGCTGAGAACGGAATTTATTCCTTCGATCGTCGTTGGTTCACATGTTTACTGATGGTTGTACGAACACCATACCCGGTGGTAAGTACAGTGGAGCTCGCCTTCACAACATAATGTTCACCAGTTGGACGCATAGATTGGAATAGCTCACAAGTGTTGGATTGCTGGAAACACACATTCCAGACTGCTCCGGTGGTCATGGAAAGGAGAGGATTGCAAGCCCGTAAATTGCCCGATCATAGCCAACGATGCTGAGAACGGAATTTATTCCTTCGATCGTCGTTGGTTCACATGTTTACTGATGGTTGTACGAACACCATACCCGGTGGTAAGTACAGTGGAGCTCGCCTTCACAACATAATGTTCACCAGTTGGACGCATAGATTGGAATAGCTCACAAGTGTTGGAAAGTTGAACGCACGTTGAAGACCGCTACTGTGGTCTTGGAAAGTAGAGGATTGCAAGCCCGTAAATTGTCCGATCATAGCCAACGATGCTGAGATCGGAATTCATTCCTTCGATCGTCGTTGGTTCGCATGTTTACTGATGGTTGTACGAACACCATACCCGGTGGTAAGTACAGTGGAGCTCGCCTTCACAACATAATGTTCACCAGTTGAACGTACAAGTTGGAATAGCTCACATAGTGTTGGATTGCTGGAAACACACAAAATGATACGAGTAAGGTTGCGTGAGTAAGGCACGTACACCTAAAGCGAATTATTAGAAGTGGTGATACGAAGTGTCTCGGTGGAGTGTGCTTGCACACAAC
>NW_026525794.1:7500-12500 GCF_943734725.1 Anopheles marshallii | reverse complement strand
GTCTTGCAGCTTTCCCGACGTCACGTCCCGCTCCGACGGTTGGGCCCGGTGATGTGCTATCTCCGCTGCCTCACACTCCTCTCTCAGGCGTTCGATTTCTGGAGACCACCAGTACACCTGGGGCTTGCGGTGGTAGGTAGCCCCGTGTACCCTCTCCATAATCTCGTCGCACGCTCGAGTGAGTCCGCCGACCAGCCCCTCCGGAGTGTCGACATGTCCGAAGTGGCCGTGCGTGAGTGCGACGTCGAAGCACTGCCGGTCGAACTGCTTCGTCTTCCAGCGCGTCCCGGCGTGCCTGGCTGTCCCGTCGTTGGCTGTTGCTCGGCTTCGGTGCTGCTGGCCACGTCGCTGGGGGCGCTGTCCAGGAACGTCCACCCCGAACTCGATGTATGCATGATCACTGCCTGAGAAGCGGTTAAGCACGCGCCATGAGTCCGGCCGTGCGATGAGCTGACTGGCAAAGGAGACGTCAACGACGCTTTCCCGTGCAACCCCGTTGCCCCTGAACGTGGGCGCGTTGCCACGGTTCAGCGTCTGCAGTGCCAGCTGCTCCACCACATGCAGGAGCTCCTGCCCCTTCCGGGTGGTGCGCGCACTCCCCCACTCCTCGTTCCAGGCGTTGAAGTCCCCGGCCAGGACTGATGTTGCGTGTCCGACCAGCGACACCTCCACCGCACCGAGGAAGCTTTCGAAGTCTTCGATGCCGCTGCTGGGTGGCACGTAGCAGCTGGCGAACGTTACTCCCGCTATGGTGGCCACCACGAGTCCCGGGACGACGCTCCCCCAAAGCCGTTGAATAGGGTACGCCCCTGTTGCTATTATCGCCACGCTCTGTTCCGCATCGATGGCCCACCGCGGATCATCACAGGGATAACTGGCTTGTGGCCGCCAAGCGTTCATAGCGACGTGGCTTATTGATCCTTCGATGTCGGCTCTTCCTATCATTGTGAAGCAAAATTCACCAAGCGTAGGATTGTTCACCCTTTCAAGGGAACGTGAGCTGGGTTTAGACCGTCGTGAGACAGGTTAGTTTTACCCTACTGGTGTGTGCTGTATGCTGCTATCTTAACGGAATTCCTGTGCAGTACGAGAGGAACCACAGGTACGGACCACTGGCTCAATACTAGTTCGACCGGACTTTGGTATGACGCTACGTCCGCTGGATTATGCCTGAACGCCTCTAAGGTCGTATCCAATCCGAGCTGATAGCGCATCATAAACCCATTAGGTGATCGGAAGCTAGCGGGCTTAACAACCCTCTGAGATCCGTCGGTGCTGCCCCGTGCACACTGCCGTCTCATCCCCGCTATAGCACTAGACTGAGCCGCAACGGGCGGGTGCACGCTGCACGTGGAAGTACCTTATCACAGGGAACCCTGGTGGCTGTGCTCCCGTCGACCGTGGATACAACTAGTTTCGACACCTTCGACCGCCCGCAAACGACGGGACTACAGGCTGGGAGCTGCGAGTTGTAGAGATGCGTTCGCATCGATCCTCTCAGGCGACCCATGCTTGGTGGTGAAGTGGTTAGTTCGTGGAGTATAGGCTTGCTGCACTCGACAAGAGTGCTGCTTGCAAGGCTGTGGTGGTACGTATGGTAGTTGATGAGCATAGGCTTGCTGCACTCGACAAGAGTGCTGCTTGCAAGCCTATGGTGGTACGTGTACGGTAGTTGATGTGAGCATAGGCTTGCTGCACTCGACAAGAGTGCTGCTTGCAAGCCTATGGGTGGTGTGGTGTGTGGTGCATGATTAGCCTTTCAAGGAAGATGTGTCCTTGGGGCTAATCGGTTATTTTTATAAGTCCGGGAAACCTTTCTCGTCGGGATTCTTATCCTAAGCAACCACGAAAGCTTCCAAGAGTTGAAACATTGCCTATCAAGTAGGCCGTACCAGCCCATAGCAAACCAACCAAGATAATCTAACAGGCCAAGATTGGTTGGAGACTTCAAAATGTTGCTAAGTCCATGGCCACCATAAGCCATTTCTATCAAGAAGGCCACGAACAGTGCTTAGCAACCACGAAAGCTTCCAAGAGTTGAAACATTGCCTATCAAGTAGGCCGTACCAGCCCATAGCAAACCAACCAAGATACTCTAACAGGCCAAGATTGGTTGGAGACTTCAAAATTTGGCTAAGTCCATGGCCACCATAAGCCATTTCTATCAAGAAGGCCATGGACAGTGCTTAGCAACCACGAAAGCTTCCAAGAGTTGAAACATTGCCTATCAAGTAGGCCGTACCAGCCCATAGCAAACCAACCAAGATACTCTAACAGGCCAAGATTGGATCTCAAAATGTTGCTAAGTCCATGGCCACCATAAGCCATTTCTATCAAGAAGGCCATGGACAGTTCTAAACAACCACGAAAGCTTCCAAGAGTTGAAACATTGCCTATCAAGTAGGCCGTAGCAGCCCATAGCAACCCAACCAAGATAATCTAACAGGCCAAGATTGGTTGGAGATTTCAAAATTTGGCTAAGTCCAGATTTTTCTACCCTTCGGGAAAACAACCCTAGTTCACCAAGTTGAACGCGAAAAACTGTCCATAGGATACGCACAAAACGTTTATTGAGTTGGTCACCATATGTGGAAATTATGGTGAAAATAAGCCAAGTTCCGGAGTTTTTAACTCACACGAAACCACGAAAAACTTTCATTAGGAAAACTTGGTTGGAGCACCCTACTGCAGAACACACCGACATGGACGAAAGGGTCGACTGGCCAAGAGAAAAAATTTTTGCGGGACCACTCAAAACATCATAG
Source organism: Anopheles marshallii (assembly GCF_943734725.1). Classification (NCBI taxonomy): domain Eukaryota; kingdom Metazoa; phylum Arthropoda; class Insecta; order Diptera; family Culicidae; genus Anopheles; species Anopheles marshallii. The sequence goes on along the minus strand of NW_026525794.1, from coordinate 9,735 downwards.
TTAGACCTAGCAAATGATGAAAAGTGAAACCCGCGATCGATTGGAGAAACCTTATTTTACACTGAAAAATTCCACATAAGGAAAATTTGTATGGAGCACCCTACTGCAGAGCACACCGACAGGGCCGGGAAGGAAGGCCCGGTCCAAGAAAAAATTTTTGCGGGACCACTCAAAACATCATAGTTAGACCTAGCAAATGATGAAAAGTGAAACCCGCGATCGATTGGAGAAACCTTATTTTACACTGAAAAATTCCACATAAGGAAAATTTGTATGGAGCACCCTACTGCAGAGCACACCGACAGGGCCGGGAAGGAAGGCCCGGTCCAAGAAAAAATTTTTGCGGGACCACTCAAAACATCATAGTTAGACCTAGCAAATGATGAAAAGTGAAACCCGCGATCGATTGGAGAAACCTTATTTTACACTGAAAAATTCCACATAAGGAAAATTTGTATGGAGCACCCTACTGCAGAGCACACCGACAGGGCCGGGAAGGAAGGCCCGGTCCAAGAAAAAATTTTTGCGGGACCACTCAAAACATCATAGTTAGACCTAGCAAATGATGAAAAGTGAAACCCGCGATCGATTGGAGAAACCTTATTTTACACTGAAAAATTCCACATAAGGAAAATTTGTATGGAGCACCCTACTGCAGAGCACACCGACAGGGCCGGGAAGGAAGGCCCGGTCCAAGAAAAAATTTTTGCGGGACCACTCAAAACATCATAGTTAGACCTAGCAAATGATGAAAAGTGAAACCCGCGATCGATTGGAGAAACCTTATTTTACACTGAAAAATTCCACATAAGGAAAATTTGTATGGAGCACCCTACTGCAGAGCACACCGACAGGGCCGGGAAGGAAGGCCCGGTCCAAGAAAAAATTTTTGCGGGACCACTCAAAACATCATAGTTAGACCTAGCAAATGATGAAAAGTGAAACCCGCGATCGATTGGAGAAACCTTATTTTACACTGAAAAATTCCACATAAGGAAAATTTGTATGGAGCACCCTACTGCAGAGCACACCGACAGGGCCGGGAAGGAAGGCCCGGTCCAAGAAAAAATTTTTGCGGGACCACTCAAAACATCATAGTTAGACCTAGCAAATGATGAAAAGTGAAACCCGCGATCGATTGGAGAAACCTTATTTTACACTGAAAAATTCCACATAAGGAAAATTTGTATGGAGCACCCTACTGCAGAGCACACCGACAGGGCCGGGAAGGAAGGCCCGGTCCAAGAAAAAATTTTTGCGGGACCACTCAAAACATCATAGTTAGACCTAGCAAATGATGAAAAGTGAAACCCGCGATCGATTGGAGAAACCTTATTTTACACTGAAAAATTCCACATAAGGAAAATTTGTATGGAGCACCCTACTGCAGAGCACACCGACAGGGCCGGGAAGGAAGGCCCGGTCCAAGAAAAAATTTTTGCGGGACCACTCAAAACATCATAGTTAGACCTAGCAAATGATGAAAAGTGAAACCCGCGATCGATTGGAGAAACCTTATTTTACACTGAAAAATTCCACATAAGGAAAATTTGTATGGAGCACCCTACTGCAGAGCACACCGACAGGGCCGGGAAGGAAGGCCCGGTCCAAGAAAAAATTTTTGCGGGACCACTCAAAACATCATAGTTAGACCTAGCAAATGATGAAAAGTGAAACCCGCGATCGATTGGAGAAACCTTATTTTACACTGAAAAATTCCACATAAGGAAAATTTGTATGGAGCACCCTACTGCAGAACACACCGACATGGACGAAAGGGTCGACTGGCCAAGAGAAAAAATTTTTGCGGGACCACTCAAAACATCATAGTTAGACCTAGCAAATGATGAAAAGTGAAACCCGCGATCGATTGGAGAAACCTTATTTTACACTGAAAATTCCACATAAGGAAAATTTGTATGGAGCACCCTACTGTGGTCACCATCGGTCGAGTTGGTCGAGACGGGCAAAAAATTTTTTTTTCCATATCGTCTCAAAACATGATTTATGGACCTTGTAAATGTTGAAAAGTGAAACGAAATCACTTTTGGAGCGATGAAAATTTTGTATGGGAGGTCCCTACCCGGAACAAATTTTACTAGTAAAGTCATGATTCCGCGACGAGAAATTTGAAAATGGTCAAATATGGTTAAGATGTCATGTTCATTCCCTACTATGGGGGACCAGGTCGTCACGAAAAAATTTTTTTCTCGACCTGGTCAAATGTGGTTCTGC
>NW_026525794.1:0-2500 GCF_943734725.1 Anopheles marshallii | reverse complement strand
GAGAGTGGATAGTGTGTTGCCAGTATCGCGCCGAAACAGTCGCCTTTCCAAATTTGAAAACTAAATTGGCGCGATACAAGCGAGAGGAGCGTAGGCCTCTCGCAAATGTCCATTCGGTGCATGGTGGACAAAGATGTGGTGGCAACCAGACATAGTGGTTCGGAACAAGAGCTGGGTGTGTGTGGAAGTAAAAGTCGTAACAAGGTTTACGTAGGTGAACCTGCGGAAGGATCATTAGAGTGAGAGTTGTGGCTAGCAGAACTGGTATCTATGGTATCGCGCTGAAACAGTCGGCCATTCTTTATTTCATAACTTAATCGGCGCGATACCAGCGAGAGGAGCGTAGGCCTCTCGCAAATGTCCATTCGGTGCATGGTGACAAAGATGTGGTGGCAACCAGACATAATGGTTCGGAACAAGAGCTGGGGATGTGGTATCGTGCGGTAAATTTCAAGCAGACGCGCGATGCCACTAAGAGGCAGAAGACCAATCAGACCTATACGGGCAGCAATGGGATCGGGGTGCATGGTCCCGCTGCCCGTTTCATAAGATGCACCAAACATAGAGATAGAGAGTTGTGTACGGAAAAACCCCTAGGCAGGGGATCACTCGGCTCATGGATCGATGAAGACCGCAGCTAAATGCGCGTCAGAATGTGAACTGCAGGACACATGAACACCGACACGTTGAAACGCATATGGCGCATCGGACGTTTAAACCCGACCGATGCACACATTCTTGAGTGCCTACCAATACCTTGTTACACAAATATTACTTCAGTGCGCGCGCGTGCACCGTGGCATATTAGGCGAGCAGCCGCCTAGTGTCACTGGTCTGCACGCGTTGGCGGCACTGTGCATCAATGGCGTGCTCGGCCTCCCGTTCCGGGGGATCTTGGGCGCTGAAATGTAAGGCGGTACTGTTGTTGTTACCCAACGGGTGCGTGTCGTGTCGCACGGTACGAACTTCGGCTATAAGACAACCTGGTAGCACCGGAAGCCCTCGAACACTAGGCTTGCCGTCTGTTGTCAGGACCCCGCCGTCTGGTCGAGTCGTGTAACGCGAGCGGCACACGAACACGTTTACCCATCGAACGCGGGTGTAGAGAAGGCAGCAGCAGTATGTGCTACTATTTACCATTTCACCAAATCAACGTAGGCCTCAAGTGATGTGTGAGAACCCCCAGAATTTAAGCATATTAATAAGGGGAGGAAGAGAAACCAACCGGGATTCCCTGAGTAGCTGCGAGCGAAACGGGAAAAGCTCAGCACGTAGGGACGGCGTGTATTGCGCGCCTGTCCGATTCCGTGTACTGGACCGGTCCGTTATCTATCACGCACGGTGCAAACAGTTCAAGTTCAACTTGAAGGTGGCTCATCTACCCAGAGAGGGTGATAGGCCCGTAGAACGGCACGGACGGGCGGCAGATGGTCGTTCCATGGAGTCGTGTTGCTTGATAGTGCAGCACCAAGTGGGAGGTAAAACTCCTTCTAAAGCTAAATACCGCCATGAGACCGATAGAAAACAAGTACCGTGAGGGAAAGTTGAAAAGCACTCTGAATAGAGAGTCAAATAGTACGTGAAACTGCCTAGGGGACGCAAACCTGTTGAGCTCAATGTTCCGGGCGGCAATATTCATCGGTGGTCGGCCCCCGCCGGGTCGGCTACCGTGCACTTATCGGTCCGCAGTAACGGGACATCGCGATCCATTACAATGTCAGATTCCGGCAACGGCCCCTGGCTCGTGGTTGGCGGCTCTTTAGTAGGGGTGGCTCGGCGGCCTCCCTGAGCGAGAGTCTCCGCGCCTTTCACACCCGAGAGGCGCAGGGCCCGACCGAGCATAGGTGTGCCGCTGGAAGCGTGATGGGTTGGTTAGAGCGGGGTAGAGAGGCCAGGTCTTAAGCCGGAGACCTACTAAGCACTCATCCCCGATCTGTGATGACGCATTAAGCATTGAGATACCCTCGGGACCCGTCTTGAAACACGGACCAAGAAGTCTATCTTGCGCGCAAGCCAATGGGTATTGGCGGTCCTCGCCGGGCCGCTGGAAACTGGAAACCCACAGGCGAAGACAAATCGAATGTTGCGGGATTACGGGTGCGGCATCGGCGCAAGCCTTCGTCGTGCCCCTCCATCCCAGGGTGTCCCGTCACGGGTGCTTGCACCCAGCGGCATCCCCCGAGTGCGTATGATGTGACCCGAAAGATGGTGAACTATGCCTGATCAGGTCGAAGTCAGGGGAAACCCTGATGGAGGACCGAAGCAATTCTGACGTGCAAATCGATTGTCAGAGTTGGGCATAGGGGCGAAAGACCAATCGAACCATCTAGTAGCTGGGGTCCCTCCGAAGTTTCCCTCAGGATAGCTGGAGCACGTAGCGTTTCGAACACTTATTCTTATCTGGTAAAGCGATGATTAGAGGCCTTAGGTTCGAAATGATCTTAACCTATTCTCAAACTATAAATGGGTACGGTACTGGGTGGCATACTTTGATGATAGC
>NW_026525793.1:12500-20000 GCF_943734725.1 Anopheles marshallii | reverse complement strand
CTATGCGTCCAACTGGTGAACATTATGTTGTGAAGGCGAGCTCCACTGTACTTACCACCGGGTATGGTGTTCGTACAACCATCAGTAAACATGTGAACCAACGACGATCGAAGGAATAAATTCCGTTCTCAGCATCGTTGGCTATAATCGGGCAATTTACGGGCTTGCAATCCTCTCCTTTCCATGACTACCGGAGCAGTCTGGAATGTGTGTTTCCAGCAATCCAACACTATGTGAGCTATTCCAATCTATGCGTCCAACTGGTGAACATTATGTTGTGAAGGCGAGCTCCACTGTACTTACCACCGGGTATGGTGTTCGTACAACCATCAGTAAACATGTGAACCAACGACGATCGAAGGAATAAATTCCGTTCTCAGCATCGCTGGCTATAATCGGGCAATTTACGGGCTTGCAATCCTCTCCTTTCCATGACTACCGGAGCAGTCTGGAATGTGTGTTTCCAGCAATCCAACACTATGTGAGCTATTCCAATCTATGCGTCCAACTGGTGAACATTATGTTGTGAAGGCGAGCTCCACTGTACTTACCACCGGGTATGGTGTTCGTACAACCATCAGTAAACATGTGAACCAACGACGATCGAAGGAATAAATTCCGTTCTCAGCATCGCTGGCTATGATCGGGCAATTTACGGGCTTGCAATCCTCCTATGCACCTGGTAATGTATGGTAGTGTTTCCTGCTGCTTTCCTGATTTGGATGTGTACCATGGCCTTTATCAGGCACTCTCTACTAGCTCCGGAATCGAACCCTGATTCCCGCTTCCCGTCACAACCATGGTAGTCCTCTACACTACCATCAATAGTTGATGGGGCACAGTCAAGTGAAAGATCGGTACCAGACTTCAACTCAATCGGCCGATTGGTTTAACTAATAAGTGCACCGGTTCTACCACCTTCAGAAGCAGCATTCCCGGCCTGTTGCATGTATTAGCTCTGGTTTTCATCAATCTTCCCCTGCTGTGTTATACTGAGCTTATGCGGTTTCTCGATTGTCGTGCAAAGTGTGTTATCACACATACCCAATATGCTCAACTCTCATGTTCGTTTGACGCACCAAACTTTATTAGTGATGCACCACACAACAGGTTTTAATATACGCGATCGTGTGTGATTCAGTGTGAACTTGGTGCGCCAAGTCCATTTGTGATGCATCACTTAGCTAACCATCTTTCGGGACTGTTTAGGGTATGTGCTCCTCCACATCTATGCTTACTCGTACACATTCTCTGTCAATAGGTTTAAGATCGGGCATTCTACCATATCATTGCCTTAATGCTTTCAAATCAAGGCTACCAGGGTAGCCTAATTGCGTTCGAAACTCAACTTGTGAGCTGTCGGCCCTAGAAGTTTTTTAGGCTGCTAGGACCTCTCTCTATATTTTGCCTTTGGACTTCTCGAAGCTCAACTTGTGAGCAGTTCCATGCACCACTACCCGTATCTCTTAGCTTAGTTCTAGCCATGTGCGTTCAAAGCTCAACGTTAAGCTGTGTCCTGCACCACAATCGTTATATAATAAGCTTATCTCTAAGCTTTTTTGCGTTCAATGCTCAACGTTAAGCTATCCCTTCGCTTAGAACCTCGCTCTACATTTTGCCTTTGGACTTCTCGAAGCTCAACTTGTGAGCAGTTCCATGCACCACTACCCGTATCTCTTAGCTTAGTTCTAGCCATGTGCGTTCAAAGCTCAACGTTAAGCTGTGTCCTGCACCACAATCGTTATATAATAAGCTTATCTCTAAGCTTTTTGCGTTCAATGCTCAACGTTAAGCTATCCCTTCGCTTAGAACCTCGCTCTATATTCAACTTTCAGATACCTCGAAGCTCAACTTATGTGGTCTGCTTTCGCTCTTGAAGGGGAAATTTTTCTGACAGAGGGGGGTTTTTGGGCCAAATTATGCAATATTAGTTTAACCTCCGTCGCAGAACCACATTTGACCAGGTCGAGAAAAAAATTTTTTCGTGACGACCTGGTCCCCCATAGTAGGGAATGAACATGACATCTTAACCATATTTGACCATTTTCAAATTTCTCGTCGCGGAATGATGACTTTACTAGTAAAATTTGTTCCGGGTAGGGACCTCCCATACAAAATTTTCATCGCTCCAAAAGTGATTTCGTTTCACTTTTCAACATTTACAAGGTCCATAAATCATGTTTTGAGACGATATGGAAAAAAAAATTTTTTGCCCGTCTCGACCAACTCGACCGATGGTGACCACAGTAGGGTGCTCCATACAAATTTTCCTTATGTGGAATTTTCAGTGTAAAATAAGGTTTCTCCAATCGATCGCGGGTTTCACTTTTCATCATTTGCTAGGTCTAACTATGATGTTTTGAGTGGTCCCGCAAAAATTTTTTCTCTTGGCCAGTCGACCCTTTCGTCCATGTCGGTGTGTTCTGCAGTAGGGTGCTCCATACAAATTTTCCTTATGTGGAATTTTTCAGTGTAAAATAAGGTTTCTCCAATCGATCGCGGGTTTCACTTTTCATCATTTGCTAGGTCTAACTATGATGTTTTGAGTGGTCCCGCAAAAATTTTTTCTTGGACCGGGCCTTCCTTCCCGGCCCGGTCGGTGTGCTCTGCAGTAGGGTGCTCCATACAAATTTTGCTTATGTGGAATTTTTCAGTGTAAAATAAGGTTTCTCCAATCGATCGCGGGTTTCACTTTTCATCATTTGCTAGGTCTAACTATGATGTTTTGAGTGGTCCCGCAAAAATTTTTTCTTGGACCGGGCCTTCCTTCCCGGCCCTGTCGGTGTGCTCTGCAGTAGGGTGCTCCATACAAATTTTCCTTATGTGGAATTTTTCAGTGTAAAATAAGGTTTCTCCAATCGATCGCGGGTTTCACTTTTCATCATTTGCTAGGTCTAACTATGATGTTTTGAGTGGTCCCGCAAAAATTTTTTCTTGGACCGGGCCTTCCTTCCCGGCCCTGTCGGTGTGTTCTGCAGTAGGGTGCTCCATACAAATTTTCCTTATGTGGAATTTTTCAGTGTAAAATAAGGTTTCTCCAATCGATCGCGGGTTTCACTTTTCATCATTTGCTAGGTCTAACTATGATGTTTTGAGTGGTCCCGCAAAAATTTTTTCTTGGACCGGGCCTTCCTTCCCGGCCCTGTCGGTGTGCTCTGCAGTAGGGTGCTCCATACAAATTTTCCTTATGTGGAATTTTTCAGTGTAAAATAAGGTTTCTCCAATCGATCGCGGGTTTCACTTTTCATCATTTGCTAGGTCTAACTATGATGTTTTGAGTGGTCCCGCAAAAATTTTTTCTTGGACCGGGCCTTCCTTCCCGGCCCTGTCGGTGTGTTCTGCAGTAGGGTGCTCCATACAAATTTTGCTTATGTGGAATTTTTCAGTGTAAAATAAGGTTTCTCCAATCGATCGCGGGTTTCACTTTTCATCATTTGCTAGGTCTAACTATGATGTTTTGAGTGGTCCCGCAAAAATTTTTTCTTGGACCGGGCCTTCCTTCCCGGCCCTGTCGGTGTGTTCTGCAGTAGGGTGCTCCATACAAATTTTCCTTATGTGGAATTTTTCAGTGTAAAATAAGGTTTCTCCAATCGATCGCGGGTTTCACTTTTCATCATTTGCTAGGTCTAACTATGATGTTTTGAGTGGTCCCGCAAAAATTTTTTCTTGGACCGGGCCTTCCTTCCCGGCCCTGTCGGTGTGCTCTGCAGTAGGGTGCTCCATACAAATTTTCCTTATGTGGAATTTTTCAGTGTAAAATAAGGTTTCTCCAATCGATCGCGGGTTTCACTTTTCATCATTTGCTAGGTCTAACTATGATGTTTTGAGTGGTCCCGCAAAAATTTTTTCTTGGACCGGGCCTTCCTTCCCGGCCCTGTCGGTGTGCTCTGCAGTAGGGTGCTCCATACAAATTTTCCTTATGTGGAATTTTTCAGTGTAAAATAAGGTTTCTCCAATCGATCGCGGGTTTCACTTTTCATCATTTGCTAGGTCTAACTATGATGTTTTGAGTGGTCCCGCAAAAATTTTTTCTTGGACCGGGCCTTCCTTCCCGGCCCTGTCGGTGTGTTCTGCAGTAGGGTGCTCCATACAAATTTTGCTTATGTGGAATTTTTCAGTGTAAAATAAGGTTTCTCCAATCGATCGCGGGTTTCACTTTTCATCATTTGCTAGGTCTAACTATGATGTTTTGAGTGGTCCCGCAAAAATTTTTTCTTGGACCGGGCCTTCCTTCCCGGCCCTGTCGGTGTGTTCTGCAGTAGGGTGCTCCATACAAATTTTGCTTATGTGGAATTTTTCAGTGTAAAATAAGGTTTCTCCAATCGATCGCGGGTTTCACTTTTCATCATTTGCTAGGTCTAACTATGATGTTTTGAGTGGTCCCGCAAAAATTTTTTCTTGGACCGGGCCTTCCTTCCCGGCCCTGTCGGTGTGCTCTGCAGTAGGGTGCTCCATACAAATTTTCCTTATGTGGAATTTTTCAGTGTAAAATAAGGTTTCTCCAATCGATCGCGGGTTTCACTTTTCATCATTTGCTAGGTCTAACTATGATGTTTTGAGTGGTCCCGCAAAAATTTTTTCTTGGACCGGGCCTTCCTTCCCGGCCCTGTCGGTGTGCTCTGCAGTAGGGTGCTCCATACAAATTTTCCTTATGTGGAATTTTTCAGTGTAAAATAAGGTTTCTCCAATCGATCGCGGGTTTCACTTTTCATCATTTGCTAGGTCTAACTATGATGTTTTGAGTGGTCCCGCAAAAATTTTTTCTTGGACCGGGCCTTCCTTCCCGGCCCTGTCGGTGTGCTCTGCAGTAGGGTGCTCCATACAAATTTTCCTTATGTGGAATTTTTCAGTGTAAAATAAGGTTTCTCCAATCGATCGCGGGTTTCACTTTTCATCATTTGCTAGGTCTAACTATGATGTTTTGAGTGGTCCCGCAAAAATTTTTTCTTGGACCGGGCCTTCCTTCCCGGCCCTGTCGGTGTGTTCTGCAGTAGGGTGCTCCATACAAATTTTGCTTATGTGGAATTTTTCAGTGTAAAATAAGGTTTCTCCAATCGATCGCGGGTTTCACTTTTCATCATTTGCTAGGTCTAACTATGATGTTTTGAGTGGTCCCGCAAAAATTTTTTCTTGGACCGGGCCTTCCTTCCCGGCCCTGTCGGTGTGTTCTGCAGTAGGGTGCTCCATACAAATTTTGCTTATGTGGAATTTTTCAGTGTAAAATAAGGTTTCTCCAATCGATCGCGGGTTTCACTTTTCATCATTTGCTAGGTCTAACTATGATGTTTTGAGTGGTCCCGCAAAAATTTTTTCTTGGACCGGGCCTTCCTTCCCGGCCCTGTCGGTGTGCTCTGCAGTAGGGTGCTCCATACAAATTTTCCTTATGTGGAATTTTTCAGTGTAAAATAAGGTTTCTCCAATCGATCGCGGGTTTCACTTTTCATCATTTGCTAGGTCTAACTATGATGTTTTGAGTGGTCCCGCAAAAATTTTTTCTTGGACCGGGCCTTCCTTCCCGGCCCTGTCGGTGTGCTCTGCAGTAGGGTGCTCCATACAAATTTTGCTTATGTGGAATTTTTCAGTGTAAAATAAGGTTTCTCCAATCGATCGCGGGTTTCACTTTTCATCATTTGCTAGGTCTAACTATGATGTTTTGAGTGGTCCCGCAAAAATTTTTTCTTGGACCGGGCCTTCCTTCCCGGCCCTGTCGGTGTGCTCTGCAGTAGGGTGCTCCATACAAATTTTCCTTATGTGGAATTTTTCAGTGTAAAATAAGGTTTCTCCAATCGATCGCGGGTTTCACTTTTCATCATTTGCTAGGTCTAACTATGATGTTTTGAGTGGTCCCGCAAAAATTTTTTCTCTTAGCCAGTCAACCCTTTCGTCCATGTCGGTGTGTTCTGCAGTAGGGTGCTCCAACCAAGTTTTCCTAATGAAAGTTTTTCGTGGTTTCGTGTGAGTTAAAAACTCCGGAACTTGGCTTATTTTCACCATAATTTCCACATATGGTGACCAACTCAATAAACGTTTTGTGCGTATCCTATGGACAGTTTTTCGCGTTCAACTTGGTGAACTAGGGTTGTTTTCCCGAAGGGTAAAAAAATCTGGACTTAGCCAAATTTTGAAATCTCCAACCAATCTTGGCCTGTTAGATTATCTTGGTTGGGTTGCTATGGGCTGCTACGGCCTACTTGATAGGCAATGTTTCAACTCTTGGAAGCTTTCGTGGTTGTTTAGAACTGTCCATGGCCTTCTTGATAGAAATGGCTTATCGTGGCCATGGACTTAGCAACATTTTGAGATCCAATCTTGGCCTGTTAGATTATCTTGGTTGGGTTGCTATGGGCTGGTACGGCCTACTTGATAGGCAATGTTTCAACTCTTGGAAGCTTTCGTGGTTGCTAAGCACAGTTCGTGGCCTTCTTGATAGAAATGGCTTATGGTGGCCATGGACTTAGCAAAATTTTGAAATCTCCAACCAATCTTGGCCTGTTAGAGTATCTTGGTTGGGTTGCTATGGGCTGGTACGGCCTACTTGATAGGCAATGTTTCAACTCTTGGAAGCTTTCGTGGTTGCTAAGCACAGTTCGTGGCCTTCTTGATAGAAATGGCTTATGGTGGCCATGGACTTAGCAAAATTTTGAAATCTCCAACCAATCTTGGCCTGTTAGAGTATCTTGGTTGGGTTGCTATGGGCTGGTACGGCCTACTTGATAGGCAATGTTTCAACTCTTGGAAGCTCTCGTGGTTGCTAAGCACTGTTCGTGGCCTTCTTGATAGAAATGGCTTATGGTGGCCATGGACTTAGCAAAATTTTGAAATCTCCAACCAATCTTGGCCTGTTAGATTATCTTGGTTGGTTTGCTATGGGCTGCTACGGCCTACTTGATAGGCAATGTTTCAACTCTTGGAAGCTTTCGTGGTTGCTAAGCACTGTTCGTGGCCTTCTTGATAGAAATGGCTTATGGTGGCCATGGACTTAGCCAAATTTTGAAATCTCCAACCAATCTTGGCCTGTTAGAGTATCTTGGTTGGGTTGCTATGGGCTGGTACGGCCTACTTGATAGGCAATGTTTCAACTCTTGGAAGCTTTCGTGGTTGCTAAGCACAGTTCGTGGCCTTCTTGATAGAAATGGCTTATGGTGGCCATGGACTTAGCAAAATTTTGAAATCTCCAACCAATCTTGGCCTGTTAGAGTATCTTGGTTGGGTTGCTATGGGCTGGTACGGCCTACTTGATAGGCAATGTTTCAACTCTTGGAAGCTCTCGTGGTTGCTAAGCACTGTTCGTGGCCTTCTTGATAGAAATGGCTTATGGTGGCCATGGACTTAGCAAAATTTTTAAATCTCCAACCAATCTTGGCCTGTTAGAGTATCTTGGTTGGGTTGCTATGGGCTGGTACGGCCTACTTGATAGGCAATGTTTCAACTCTTGGAAGCTCTCGTGGTTGCTAAGCACTGTTCGTGGCCTTCTTGATAGAAATGGCTTATGGTGGCCAT
>NW_026525793.1:0-2500 GCF_943734725.1 Anopheles marshallii | reverse complement strand
GGGCAATTTACGGGCTTGCAATCCTCTCCTTTCCATGACTACCGGAGCAGTCTGGAATGTGTGTTTCCAGCAATCCAACACTATGTGAGCTATTCCAATCTATGCGTCCAACTGGTGAACATTATGTTGTGAAGGCGAGCTCCACTGTACTTACCACCGGGTATGGTGTTCGTACAACCATCAGTAAACATGTGAACCAACGACGATCGAAGGAATAAATTCCGTTCTCAGCATCGCTGGCTATGATCGGGCAATTTACGGGCTTGCAATCCTCCTATGCACCTGGTAATGTATGGTAGTGTTTCCTGCTGCTTTCCTGATTTGGATGTGTACCATGGCCTTTATCAGGCACTCTCTACTAGCTCCGGAATCGAACCCTGATTCCCGCTTCCCGTCACAACCATGGTAGTCCTCTACACTACCATCAATAGTTGATGGGGCACAGTCAAGTGAAAGATCGGTACCAGACTTCAACTCAATCGGCCGATTGGTTTAACTAATAAGTGCACCGGTTCTACCACCTTCAGAAGCAGCATTCCCGGCCTGTTGCATGTATTAGCTCTGGTTTTCATCAATCTTCCCCTGCTGTGTTATACTGAGCTTATGCGGTTTCTCGATTGTCGTGCAAAGTGTGTTATCACACATACCCAATATGCTCAACTCTCATGTTCGTTTGACGCACCAAACTTTATTAGTGATGCACCACACAACAGGTTTTAATATACGCGATCGTGTGTGATTCAGTGTGAACTTGGTGCGCCAAGTCCATTTGTGATGCATCACTTAGCTAACCATCTTTCGGGACTGTTTAGGGTATGTGCTCCTCCACATCTATGCTTACTCGTACACATTCTCTGTCAATAGGTTTAAGATCGGGCATTCTACCATATCATTGCCTTAATGCTTTCAAATCAAGGCTACCAGGGTAGCCTAATTGCGTTCGAAACTCAACTTGTGAGCTGTCGGCCCTAGAAGTTTTTTAGGCTGCTAGGACCTCTCTCTATATTTTGCCTTTGGACTTCTCGAAGCTCAACTTGTGAGCAGTTCCATGCACCACTACCCGTATCTCTTAGCTTAGTTCTAGCCATGTGCGTTCAAAGCTCAACGTTAAGCTGTGTCCTGCACCACAATCGTTATATAATAAGCTTATCTCTAAGCTTTTTTGCGTTCAATGCTCAACGTTAAGCTATCCCTTCGCTTAGAACCTCGCTCTACATTTTGCCTTTGGACTTCTCGAAGCTCAACTTGTGAGCAGTTCCATGCACCACTACCCGTATCTCTTAGCTTAGTTCTAGCCATGTGCGTTCAAAGCTCAACGTTAAGCTGTGTCCTGCACCACAATCGTTATATAATAAGCTTATCTCTAAGCTTTTTGCGTTCAATGCTCAACGTTAAGCTATCCCTTCGCTTAGAACCTCGCTCTATATTCAACTTTCAGATACCTCGAAGCTCAACTTATGTGGTCTGCTTTCGCTCTTGAAGGGGAAATTTTTCTGACAGAGGGGGGTTTTTGGGCCAAATTATGCAATATTAGTTTAACCTCCGTCGCAGAACCACATTTGACCAGGTCGAGAAAAAAATTTTTTCGTGACGACCTGGTCCCCCATAGTAGGGAATGAACATGACATCTTAACCATATTTGACCATTTTCAAATTTCTCGTCGCGGAATGATGACTTTACTAGTAAAATTTGTTCCGGGTAGGGACCTCCCATACAAAATTTTCATCGCTCCAAAAGTGATTTCGTTTCACTTTTCAACATTTACAAGGTCCATAAATCATGTTTTGAGACGATATGGAAAAAAAAATTTTTTGCCCGTCTCGACCAACTCGACCGATGGTGACCACAGTAGGGTGCTCCATACAAATTTTCCTTATGTGGAATTTTCAGTGTAAAATAAGGTTTCTCCAATCGATCGCGGGTTTCACTTTTCATCATTTGCTAGGTCTAACTATGATGTTTTGAGTGGTCCCGCAAAAATTTTTTCTCTTGGCCAGTCGACCCTTTCGTCCATGTCGGTGTGTTCTGCAGTAGGGTGCTCCATACAAATTTTCCTTATGTGGAATTTTTCAGTGTAAAATAAGGTTTCTCCAATCGATCGCGGGTTTCACTTTTCATCATTTGCTAGGTCTAACTATGATGTTTTGAGTGGTCCCGCAAAAATTTTTTCTTGGACCGGGCCTTCCTTCCCGGCCCTGTCGGTGTGCTCTGCAGTAGGGTGCTCCATACAAATTTTGCTTATGTGGAATTTTTCAGTGTAAAATAAGGTTTCTCCAATCGATCGCGGGTTTCACTTTTCATCATTTGCTAGGTCTAACTATGATGTTTTGAGTGGTCCCGCAAAAATTTTTTCTTGGACCGGGCCTTCCTTCCCGGCCCTGTCGGTGTGCTCTGCAGTAGGGTGCTCCATACAAATTTTCCTTATGTGGAATTTTTCAGTGTAAAATAAGGTTTCTCCAATCGATCGCGGGTTTCACTTTTCATCATTTGCTAGGTCTA
>NW_026525792.1:5000-20000 GCF_943734725.1 Anopheles marshallii | reverse complement strand
AGCCATGTGCGTTCAAAGCTCAACGTTAAGCTGTGTTCTGCACCACAATCCTTATATAATAAGCTTATCTCTAAGCTTTTTTGCGTTCAATGCTCAACGTTAAGCTATCCCTTCGCTTAGAACCTCGCTCTACATTTTGCCTTTGGACTTCTCGAAGCTCAACTTGTGAGCAGTTCCATGCACCACTATAGGTATCTCTTAGCTTAGTTCTAGCCATGTGCGTTCAAAGCTCAACGTTAAGCGGCCTCATGCACCACAACCCTTGTATCTTAAGCTTATCTCTAAGCTTTTTTGCGTTCAATGCTCAACGTTAAGCTATCCCTTCGCTTAGAACCTCGCTCTATATTCAACTTTCAGATACCTCAAAGCTCAACTTATGTGGTCTGCAATTGCTCTTGAACGGGTACAATTTCTGACAGAGGGGGGTTTTTGGCCCAAATTATGCATTATTAGTTTAACCTCCGTCGCAGAACCACATTTGACCAGGTCGAGAAAAAAATTTTTTCGTGACGACCTGGTCCCCCATAGTAGGGAATGAACATGACATCTTAACCATATTTGACCATTTTCAAATTTCTCGTCGCGGAATGATGACTTTACTAGTAAAATTTGTTCCGGGTAGGGACCTCCCATACAAAATTTTCATCGCTCCAAAAGTGATTTCGTTTCACTTTTCAACATTTACAAGGTCCATAAATCATGTTTTGAGACGATATGGAAAAAAAAATTTTTTGCCCGTCTCGACCAACTCGACCGATGGTGACCACAGCAGGGTGCTCCATACAAATTTTCCTTATGTGGAATTTTTCAGTGTAAAATAAGGTTTCTCCAATCGATCGCGGGTTTCACTTTTCATCATTTGCTAGGTCTAACTATGATGTTTTGAGTGGTCCCGCAAAAATTTTTTCTCTTAGCCAGTCGACCCTTTCGTCCATGTCGGTGTGTTCTGCAGTAGGGTGCTCCATACAAATTTTCCTTATGTGGAATTTTTCAGTGTAAAATAAGGTTTCTCCAATCGATCGCGGGTTTCACTTTTCATCATTTGCTAGGTCTAACTATGATGTTTTGAGTGGTCCCGCAAAAATTTTTTCTTGGACCGGGCCTTCCTTCCCGGCCCTGTCGGTGTGTTCTGCAGTAGGGTGCTCCATACAAATTTTGCTTATGTGGAATTTTTCAGTGTAAAATAAGGTTTCTCCAATCGATCGCGGGTTTCACTTTTCATCATTTGCTAGGTCTAACTATGATGTTTTGAGTGGTCCCGCAAAAATTTTTTCTTGGACCGGGCCTTCCTTCCCGGCCCTGTCGGTGTGTTCTGCAGTAGGGTGCTCCATACAAATTTTGCTTATGTGGAATTTTTCAGTGTAAAATAAGGTTTCTCCAATCGATCGCGGGTTTCACTTTTCATCATTTGCTAGGTCTAACTATGATGTTTTGAGTGGTCCCGCAAAAATTTTTTCTTGGACCGGGCCTTCCTTCCCGGCCCTGTCGGTGTGCTCTGCAGTAGGGTGCTCCATACAAATTTTCCTTATGTGGAATTTTTCAGTGTAAAATAAGGTTTCTCCAATCGATCGCGGGTTTCACTTTTCATCATTTGCTAGGTCTAACTATGATGTTTTGAGTGGTCCCGCAAAAATTTTTTCTTGGACCGGGCCTTCCTTCCCGGCCCTGTCGGTGTGTTCTGCAGTAGGGTGCTCCATACAAATTTTGCTTATGTGGAATTTTTCAGTGTAAAATAAGGTTTCTCCAATCGATCGCGGGTTTCACTTTTCATCATTTGCTAGGTCTAACTATGATGTTTTGAGTGGTCCCGCAAAAATTTTTTCTTGGACCGGGCCTTCCTTCCCGGCCCTGTCGGTGTGTTCTGCAGTAGGGTGCTCCATACAAATTTTGCTTATGTGGAATTTTTCAGTGTAAAATAAGGTTTCTCCAATCGATCGCGGGTTTCACTTTTCATCATTTGCTAGGTCTAACTATGATGTTTTGAGTGGTCCCGCAAAAATTTTTTCTTGGACCGGGCCTTCCTTCCCGGCCCTGTCGGTGTGCTCTGCAGTAGGGTGCTCCATACAAATTTTCCTTATGTGGAATTTTTCAGTGTAAAATAAGGTTTCTCCAATCGATCGCGGGTTTCACTTTTCATCATTTGCTAGGTCTAACTATGATGTTTTGAGTGGTCCCGCAAAAATTTTTTCTTGGACCGGGCCTTCCTTCCCGGCCCTGTCGGTGTGTTCTGCAGTAGGGTGCTCCATACAAATTTTGCTTATGTGGAATTTTTCAGTGTAAAATAAGGTTTCTCCAATCGATCGCGGGTTTCACTTTTCATCATTTGCTAGGTCTAACTATGATGTTTTGAGTGGTCCCGCAAAAATTTTTTCTTGGACCGGGCCTTCCTTCCCGGCCCTGTCGGTGTGTTCTGCAGTAGGGTGCTCCATACAAATTTTGCTTATGTGGAATTTTTCAGTGTAAAATAAGGTTTCTCCAATCGATCGCGGGTTTCACTTTTCATCATTTGCTAGGTCTAACTATGATGTTTTGAGTGGTCCCGCAAAAATTTTTTCTTGGACCGGGCCTTCCTTCCCGGCCCTGTCGGTGTGCTCTGCAGTAGGGTGCTCCATACAAATTTTCCTTATGTGGAATTTTTCAGTGTAAAATAAGGTTTCTCCAATCGATCGCGGGTTTCACTTTTCATCATTTGCTAGGTCTAACTATGATGTTTTGAGTGGTCCCGCAAAAATTTTTTCTTGGACCGGGCCTTCCTTCCCGGCCCTGTCGGTGTGCTCTGCAGTAGGGTGCTCCATACAAATTTTCCTTATGTGGAATTTTTCAGTGTAAAATAAGGTTTCTCCAATCGATCGCGGGTTTCACTTTTCATCATTTGCTAGGTCTAACTATGATGTTTTGAGTGGTCCCGCAAAAATTTTTTCTTGGACCGGGCCTTCCTTCCCGGCCCTGTCGGTGTGCTCTGCAGTAGGGTGCTCCATACAAATTTTCCTTATGTGGAATTTTTCAGTGTAAAATAAGGTTTCTCCAATCGATCGCGGGTTTCACTTTTCATCATTTGCTAGGTCTAACTATGATGTTTTGAGTGGTCCCGCAAAAATTTTTTCTTGGACCGGGCCTTCCTTCCCGGCCCTGTCGGTGTGTTCTGCAGTAGGGTGCTCCATACAAATTTTCCTTATGTGGAATTTTTCAGTGTAAAATAAGGTTTCTCCAATCGATCGCGGGTTTCACTTTTCATCATTTGCTAGGTCTAACTATGATGTTTTGAGTGGTCCCGCAAAAATTTTTTCTTGGACCGGGCCTTCCTTCCCGGCCCTGTCGGTGTGTTCTGCAGTAGGGTGCTCCATACAAATTTTGCTTATGTGGAATTTTTCAGTGTAAAATAAGGTTTCTCCAATCGATCGCGGGTTTCACTTTTCATCATTTGCTAGGTCTAACTATGATGTTTTGAGTGGTCCCGCAAAAATTTTTTCTTGGACCGGGCCTTCCTTCCCGGCCCTGTCGGTGTGCTCTGCAGTAGGGTGCTCCATACAAATTTTCCTTATGTGGAATTTTTCAGTGTAAAATAAGGTTTCTCCAATCGATCGCGGGTTTCACTTTTCATCATTTGCTAGGTCTAACTATGATGTTTTGAGTGGTCCCGCAAAAATTTTTTCTTGGACCGGGCCTTCCTTCCCGGCCCTGTCGGTGTGTTCTGCAGTAGGGTGCTCCATACAAATTTTGCTTATGTGGAATTTTTCAGTGTAAAATAAGGTTTCTCCAATCGATCGCGGGTTTCACTTTTCATCATTTGCTAGGTCTAACTATGATGTTTTGAGTGGTCCCGCAAAAATTTTTTCTTGGACCGGGCCTTCCTTCCCGGCCCTGTCGGTGTGCTCTGCAGTAGGGTGCTCCATACAAATTTTCCTTATGTGGAATTTTTCAGTGTAAAATAAGGTTTCTCCAATCGATCGCGGGTTTCACTTTTCATCATTTGCTAGGTCTAACTATGATGTTTTGAGTGGTCCCGCAAAAATTTTTTCTTGGACCGGGCCTTCCTTCCCGGCCCTGTCGGTGTGTTCTGCAGTAGGGTGCTCCATACAAATTTTGCTTATGTGGAATTTTTCAGTGTAAAATAAGGTTTCTCCAATCGATCGCGGGTTTCACTTTTCATCATTTGCTAGGTCTAACTATGATGTTTTGAGTGGTCCCGCAAAAATTTTTTCTTGGACCGGGCCTTCCTTCCCGGCCCTGTCGGTGTGTTCTGCAGTAGGGTGCTCCATACAAATTTTGCTTATGTGGAATTTTTCAGTGTAAAATAAGGTTTCTCCAATCGATCGCGGGTTTCACTTTTCATCATTTGCTAGGTCTAACTATGATGTTTTGAGTGGTCCCGCAAAAATTTTTTCTTGGACCGGGCCTTCCTTCCCGGCCCTGTCGGTGTGCTCTGCAGTAGGGTGCTCCATACAAATTTTGCTTATGTGGAATTTTTCAGTGTAAAATAAGGTTTCTCCAATCGATCGCGGGTTTCACTTTTCATCATTTGCTAGGTCTAACTATGATGTTTTGAGTGGTCCCGCAAAAATTTTTTCTTGGACCGGGCCTTCCTTCCCGGCCCTGTCGGTGTGCTCTGCAGTAGGGTGCTCCATACATATTTTCCTTATGTGGAATTTTTCAGTGTAAAATAAGGTTTCTCCAATCGATCGCGGGTTTCACTTTTCATCATTTGCTAGGTCTAACTATGATGTTTTGAGTGGTCCCGCAAAAATTTTTTCTTGGACCGGGCCTTCCTTCCCGGCCCTGTCGGTGTGTTCTGCAGTAGGGTGCTCCATACAAATTTTGCTTATGTGGAATTTTTCAGTGTAAAATAAGGTTTCTCCAATCGATCGCGGGTTTCACTTTTCATCATTTGCTAGGTCTAACTATGATGTTTTGAGTGGTCCCGCAAAAATTTTTTCTTGGACCGGGCCTTCCTTCCCGGCCCTGTCGGTGTGCTCTGCAGTAGGGTGCTCCATACAAATTTTCCTTATGTGGAATTTTTCAGTGTAAAATAAGGTTTCTCCAATCGATCGCGGGTTTCACTTTTCATCATTTGCTAGGTCTAACTATGATGTTTTGAGTGGTCCCGCAAAAATTTTTTCTTGGACCGGGCCTTCCTTCCCGGCCCTGTCGGTGTGTTCTGCAGTAGGGTGCTCCATACAAATTTTGCTTATGTGGAATTTTTCAGTGTAAAATAAGGTTTCTCCAATCGATCGCGGGTTTCACTTTTCATCATTTGCTAGGTCTAACTATGATGTTTTGAGTGGTCCCGCAAAAATTTTTTCTTGGACCGGGCCTTCCTTCCCGGCCCTGTCGGTGTGTTCTGCAGTAGGGTGCTCCATACAAATTTTGCTTATGTGGAATTTTTCAGTGTAAAATAAGGTTTCTCCAATCGATCGCGGGTTTCACTTTTCATCATTTGCTAGGTCTAACTATGATGTTTTGAGTGGTCCCGCAAAAATTTTTTCTTGGACCGGGCCTTCCTTCCCGGCCCTGTCGGTGTGCTCTGCAGTAGGGTGCTCCATACAAATTTTCCTTATGTGGAATTTTTCAGTGTAAAATAAGGTTTCTCCAATCGATCGCGGGTTTCACTTTTCATCATTTGCTAGGTCTAACTATGATGTTTTGAGTGGTCCCGCAAAAATTTTTTCTTGGACCGGGCCTTCCTTCCCGGCCCTGTCGGTGTGTTCTGCAGTAGGGTGCTCCATACAAATTTTGCTTATGTGGAATTTTTCAGTGTAAAATAAGGTTTCTCCAATCGATCGCGGGTTTCACTTTTCATCATTTGCTAGGTCTAACTATGATGTTTTGAGTGGTCCCGCAAAAATTTTTTCTTGGACCGGGCCTTCCTTCCCGGCCCTGTCGGTGTGTTCTGCAGTAGGGTGCTCCATACAAATTTTGCTTATGTGGAATTTTTCAGTGTAAAATAAGGTTTCTCCAATCGATCGCGGGTTTCACTTTTCATCATTTGCTAGGTCTAACTATGATGTTTTGAGTGGTCCCGCAAAAATTTTTTCTTGGACCGGGCCTTCCTTCCCGGCCCTGTCGGTGTGCTCTGCAGTAGGGTGCTCCATACAAATTTTGCTTATGTGGAATTTTTCAGTGTAAAATAAGGTTTCTCCAATCGATCGCGGGTTTCACTTTTCATCATTTGCTAGGTCTAACTATGATGTTTTGAGTGGTCCCGCAAAAATTTTTTCTTGGACCGGGCCTTCCTTCCCGGCCCTGTCGGTGTGCTCTGCAGTAGGGTGCTCCATACAAATTTTCCTTATGTGGAATTTTTCAGTGTAAAATAAGGTTTCTCCAATCGATCGCGGGTTTCACTTTTCATCATTTGCTAGGTCTAACTATGATGTTTTGAGTGGTCCCGCAAAAATTTTTTCTTGGACCGGGCCTTCCTTCCCGGCCCTGTCGGTGTGCTCTGCAGTAGGGTGCTCCATACAAATTTTCCTTATGTGGAATTTTTCAGTGTAAAATAAGGTTTCTCCAATCGATCGCGGGTTTCACTTTTCATCATTTGCTAGGTCTAACTATGATGTTTTGAGTGGTCCCGCAAAAATTTTTTCTTGGACCGGGCCTTCCTTCCCGGCCCTGTCGGTGTGCTCTGCAGTAGGGTGCTCCATACAAATTTTCCTTATGTGGAATTTTTCAGTGTAAAATAAGGTTTCTCCAATCGATCGCGGGTTTCACTTTTCATCATTTGCTAGGTCTAACTATGATGTTTTGAGTGGTCCCGCAAAAATTTTTTCTTGGACCGGGCCTTCCTTCCCGGCCCTGTCGGTGTGTTCTGCAGTAGGGTGCTCCATACAAATTTTGCTTATGTGGAATTTTTCAGTGTAAAATAAGGTTTCTCCAATCGATCGCGGGTTTCACTTTTCATCATTTGCTAGGTCTAACTATGATGTTTTGAGTGGTCCCGCAAAAATTTTTTCTTGGACCGGGCCTTCCTTCCCGGCCCTGTCGGTGTGTTCTGCAGTAGGGTGCTCCATACAAATTTTGCTTATGTGGAATTTTTCAGTGTAAAATAAGGTTTCTCCAATCGATCGCGGGTTTCACTTTTCATCATTTGCTAGGTCTAACTATGATGTTTTGAGTGGTCCCGCAAAAATTTTTTCTTGGACCGGGCCTTCCTTCCCGGCCCTGTCGGTGTGCTCTGCAGTAGGGTGCTCCATACAAATTTTCCTTATGTGGAATTTTTCAGTGTAAAATAAGGTTTCTCCAATCGATCGCGGGTTTCACTTTTCATCATTTGCTAGGTCTAACTATGATGTTTTGAGTGGTCCCGCAAAAATTTTTTCTTGGACCGGGCCTTCCTTCCCGGCCCTGTCGGTGTGTTCTGCAGTAGGGTGCTCCATACAAATTTTGCTTATGTGGAATTTTTCAGTGTAAAATAAGGTTTCTCCAATCGATCGCGGGTTTCACTTTTCATCATTTGCTAGGTCTAACTATGATGTTTTGAGTGGTCCCGCAAAAATTTTTTCTTGGACCGGGCCTTCCTTCCCGGCCCTGTCGGTGTGTTCTGCAGTAGGGTGCTCCATACAAATTTTGCTTATGTGGAATTTTTCAGTGTAAAATAAGGTTTCTCCAATCGATCGCGGGTTTCACTTTTCATCATTTGCTAGGTCTAACTATGATGTTTTGAGTGGTCCCGCAAAAATTTTTTCTTGGACCGGGCCTTCCTTCCCGGCCCTGTCGGTGTGCTCTGCAGTAGGGTGCTCCATACAAATTTTCCTTATGTGGAATTTTTCAGTGTAAAATAAGGTTTCTCCAATCGATCGCGGGTTTCACTTTTCATCATTTGCTAGGTCTAACTATGATGTTTTGAGTGGTCCCGCAAAAATTTTTTCTCTTGGCCAGTCGACCCTTTCGTCCATGTCGGTGTGTTCTGCAGTAGGGTGCTCCAACCAAGTTTTCCTAATGAAAGTTTTTCGTGGTTTCGTGTTAGTTAAAAACTCCGGAACTTGGCTTATTTTCACCATAATTTCCACATATGGTGACCAACTCAATAAACGTTTTGTGCGTATCCTATGGACATTTTTTCGCGTTCAACTTGGTGAACTAGGGTTGTTTTCCCGAAGGGTAAAAAAATCTGGACTTAGCCAAATTTTGAAATCTCCAACCAATCTTGGCCTGTTAGAGTATCTTGGTTGGTTTGCTATGGGCTGGTACGGCCTACTTGATAGGCAATGTTTCAACTCTTGGAAGCTTTCGTGGTTGCTAAGCACTGTCCATGGCCTTCTTGATAGAAATGGCTTATGGTGGCCATGGACTTAGCCAAATTTTGAAATCTCCAACCAATCTTGGCCTGTTAGATTATCTTGGTTGGGTTGCTATGGGCTGCTACGGCCTACTTGATAGGCAATGTTTCAACTCTTGGAAGCTTTCGTGGTTGCTAAGCACAGTTCGTGGCCTTCTTGGTAGAAATGGCTTATCGTGGCCATGGACTTAGCAAAATTTTGAATTCTCCAACCAATCTTGGCCTGTTAGAGTATCTTGGTTGGGTTGCTATGGGCTGGTACGGCCTACTTGATAGGCAATGTTTCAACTCTTGGAAGCTCTCGTGGTTGCTAAGCACTGTTCGTGGCCTTCTTGATAGAAATGGCTTATGGTGGCCATGGACTTAGCAACATTTTGAAGTCTCCAACCAATCTTGGCCTGTTAGAGTATCTTGGTTGGGTTGCTATGGGCTGGTACGGCCTACTTGATAGGCAATGTTTCAACTCTTGGAAGCTTTCGTGGTTGCTTAGGATAAGAATCCCGACGAGAAAGGTTTCCCGGACTTATAAAAATAACCGATTAGCCCCAAGGACACATCTTCCTTGAAAGGCTAATCATGCACCACACACCACACCACCCATAGGCTTGCAAGCAGCACTCTTGTCGAGTGCAGCAAGCCTATGCTCACATCAACTACCGTACACGTACCACCATAGGCTTGCAAGCAGCACTCTTGTCGAGTGCAGCAAGCCTATGCTCATCAACTACCATACGTACCACCACAGCCTTGCAAGCAGCACTCTTGTCGAGTGCAGCAAGCCTATACTCCACGAACTAACCACTTCACCACCAAGCATGGGTCGCCTGAGAGGATCGATGCGAACGCATCTCTACAACTCGCAGCTCCCAGCCTGTAGTCCCGTCGTTTGCGGGCGGTCGAAGGTGTCGAAACTAGTTGTATCCACGGTCGACGGGAGCACAGCCACCAGGGTTCCCTGTGATAAGGTACTTCCACGTGCAGCGTGCACCCGCCCGTTGCGGCTCAGTCTAGTGCTATAGCGGGGATGAGACGGCAGTGTGCACGGGGCAGCACCGACGGATCTCAGAGGGTTGTTAAGCCCGCTAGCTTCCGATCACCTAATGGGTTTATGATGCGCTATCAGCTCGGATTGGATACGACCTTAGAGGCGTTCAGGCATAATCCAGCGGACGTAGCGTCATACCAAAGTCCGGTCGAACTAGTATTGAGCCAGTGGTCCGTACCTGTGGTTCCTCTCGTACTGCACAGGAATTCCGTTAAGATAGCAGCATACAGCACACACCAGTAGGGTAAAACTAACCTGTCTCACGACGGTCTAAACCCAGCTCACGTTCCCTTGAAAGGGTGAACAATCCTACGCTTGGTGAATTTTGCTTCACAATGATAGGAAGAGCCGACATCGAAGGATCAATAAGCCACGTCGCTATGAACGCTTGGCGGCCACAAGCCAGTTATCCCTGTAGTTGCGAGCGAACCTCCGTAGTGAACGGACGTGTTGTGGATGAGCTCTTGTCGACGCGTGCGTGTGAGTGTATACTGTGAGTGCATACTGAGTAAGACAAAGTGTGCGAAAGAGACACCAAACGGCCACCGAGGACCTTGGTTCCACGTGTCCGGCCCCCGATCTCGGCCGCCGACCCCCCACCCAAATTTCACCCCCCCACCCCTTAAGGGGGGGGAGTTTTTCGTGGGTAGGTTTTTGTTGAATATTAAGGCGAATTGTGAACCGATCTGGACGATTAAGGTGTCGTTGGATGCGTCTCGGTAAGACGCATCTTACAAAATTTTGTATGTGTGTGTGTGTGCGTTACACCGGAAGTGGCACTTGAAAAACTGTGAGTTTTTGGTGGGGGACCGTTTTACCCCCCAAAAAGTGCGTTAGTGATCTTAAAAACACTTGAGGACTATAAGTGAGAATATCCCGCGTCGATAGAGTGGTCTAACATTTTTGTGCGACGAACCGTTGCGGAGTTATAGGCTTCCAAAGTTGGAGGTTTTGGCGATTTCCGGCGTCTTTCGTTCCCATACATTTTGTATGGGACAGCTGTTCGGTGGCGCGTTCTTGGCCGAGTACCGTGTGTCGTCGCGTGTGACGTCAGTGCAAAGTACCGGTTTGCGCCCGATCTGGCGTTGTCGTCGCGAGTGTGCTGAAGAACATAACGGTAAAGCCCGGTGCAAGCGCACCGAAAAGTGTAACTTTTTGGCAAAGTGCACGATTTAAGGCACTTTCCGTTTGCCGTGTGTTTCCGTGTGCGTGCGTGTGTGCGAGTGTTTGGAGTGAAAATCGGCCGTATCAGCCAGGCCACGCGTGCCAGGGCTTTGGTTTCAAGTGTCCGGCCCCCGATCCTGGCCGCCGACCCCCCTCCCAAATTTCACCCCCCCACCCCTTAAGGGGGGGGAGTTTTTCGTGGGCAGGTTTTTGTTGAATATTAAGGCGAATTGTGAACCGATCCGGACGATTAAGGTGTCGTTGGATGCGTCTCGGTAAGACGCATCTTACAAAATTTTGTATGTGTGTGTGTGTGCGTTACACCGGAAGTGGCACTTGAAAAACTGTGAGTTTTTGGTGGGGGACCGTTTTACCCCCCAAAAAGTGCGTTAGTGATCTTAAAAACACTTGAGGACTATAAGTGAGAATATCCCGCGTCGATAGAGTGGTCTAACATTTTTGTGCGACGAACCGTTGCGGAGTTATAGGCTTCCAAAGTTGGAGGTTTTGGCGATTTCCGGCGTCTTTCGTTCCCATACATTTTGTATGGGACAGCTGTTCGGTTGCGCGTTCTTGGCCGAGTACCGTGTGTTTCTGTGTGCGTGCGTGTGTGCGAGTGTTTGGAGTGAAAATCGGCCGTATCAGCCAGGCCACGCGTGCCAGGGCTTTGGCTTCAAGTGTCCGGCCCCCGATCCTGGCCGTCGACCCCCCTCCCAAATTTCACCCCCCCACCCCTTAAGGGGGGGGAGTTTTTCGTGGGCAGGTTTTTGTTGAATATTAAGGCGAATTGTGAACCGATCCGGACGATTAAGGTGTCGTTGGATGCGTCTCGGTAAGACGCATCTTACAAAATTTTGTATGTGTGTGTGTGTGCGTTACACCGGAAGTGGCACTTGAAAAACTGTGAGTTTTTGGTGGGGGACCGTTTTACCCCCCAAAAAGTGCGTTAGTGATCTTAAAAACACTTGAGGACTATAAGTGAGAATATCCCGCGTCGATAGAGTGGTCTAACATTTTTGTGCGACGAACCGTTGCGGAGTTATAGGCTTCCAAAGTTGGAGGTTTTGGCGATTTCCGGCGTCTTTCGTTCCCATACATTTTGTATGGGACAGCTGTTCGGTTGCGCGTTCTTGGCCGAGTACCGTGTGTTTCTGTGTGCGTGCGTGTGTGCGAGTGTTTGGAGTGAAAATCGGCCGTATCAGCCAGGCCACGCGTGCCAGGGCTTTGGCTTCAAGTGTCCGGCCCCCGATCCTGGCCGTCGACCCCCCTCCCAAATTTCACCCCCCCACCCCTTAAGGGGGGGGAGTTTTTCGTGGGCAGGTTTTTGTTGAATATTAAGGCGAATTGTGAACCGATCCGGACGATTAAGGTGTCGTTGGATGCGTCTCGGTAAGACGCATCTTACAAAATTTTGTATGTGTGTGTGTGTGCGTTACACCGGAAGTGGCACTTGAAAAACTGTGAGTTTTTGGTGGGGGACCGTTTTACCCCCCCAAAAAGTGCGTTAGTGATCTTAAAAACACTTGAGGACTATAAGTGAGAATATCCCGCGTCGATAGAGTGGTCTAACATTTTTGTGCGACGAACCGTTGCGGAGTTATAGGCTTCCAAAGTTGGAGGTTTTGGCGATTTCCGGCGTCTTTCGTTCCCATACATTTTGTATGGGACAGCTGTTCGGTTGCGCGTTCTTGGCCGAGTACCGTGTGTTTCTGTGTGTGGGGAGTCAATCAACGCGCTACGTCGCCGCGAGTCGGGGAGAACACCTCCCCCGACTCCCCCCCCCCCCCCCTCCACCCTCACCCGTAACAGTGAGAGGTGGAGATGTCGTCGACGGGGCGAACCCTCCGTTCCAGGACGGAGTCAACGGAGGAGAGGCCGGCGAAGCTCTCCACTATTCTGGAGCCGCGAGTGGCTCTTACACGAACATCTGTTCCGGGAGCGAAGCAGCAGTCCCCGGAAATGTCGGAGCTGAGACAGCTCCTCAATGAGACGTCGCTCACCAACGAGCAGCTGCGAGCGACGATCGTGGGTCTGCAACAGGAGATCCAGATGCTCCGGCAGCAGATGGAAACAAATGCTGTGCAGGCCCGGCAAGATTTGCAGCTGGCCCGAGAGGAAGCCCGGATGCGCGAGACGCTGGCTCGTGAAGACAACGAGCGCCTGCGCAACGAGCTGAGGGAGGAGCGAGCCAGCTTCCAAGAGCTCCTTGCACAGACGCTGGGCTATGGAGGCAGCCAGAAGCAGCAGCAGCAGTACCAGCAGCAGCAGCAACAACAGCAGCAGCAACGTCGTGAGCAGCAGCAGCAACAGCGACAGCAGGGAGCGGTGTCGGCAACGGCAGCTCCGCTTTCAGACCCGGAAGGCGGCTCTTGGGCTGAAGTGGTGCGTCGTAAGCCGGCCCGGCAACCGGGGAACAAGCCGCAGCAACAGCAGCAGCAGTGGCCGCAACTACCGCAACGGGCAGCGGTTCAGCGACAGCCGATCGCAGGACCGTCTAAGCAGCAGCCCCAGCAACATCAGGGACAACAGGCCCGGGGTAGCCAGCCTGGAGCACAACGAGGAGGTCGGCGTCAGCCGCAGCGAAAAACCAAGCCGGACGCTATTGAAATCGCCCCAGCTGAGGGACAAACCTGGACGGAGGTGTACCAGGCTGTCCGAACGGCTCCAGAAATGGAGAAACATGCTGAGGCCCTAGGCGTCGGGCGACGCACCACACGCTCCAGGCTTGTCATGGAGCTGAAGGAGAGCGCGGACGCTGCAGAAGTTCTGCAGTGCATCAAGCAGGTCTGCGCAAAGGCAGAACGGCCGGCCTCAGCTCGGCTGGTCACGCCTATGGTCGAAATCCGGTTGGACGCTGTCGACCCTTTAGCGAAGGAGACCGATGTGGCGATGGCGCTGACCAACCTGTGCCAATGCGAGGTGGAGGAGACATCGGTTCGCCTGCGACCTGCCTGGGACGGCACGAAAGTGGCGATAGTCCGCGTAACAGCCAGGGCTTCGGAGGGTCTGGTCGACAAGAGCGTCAAGATCAAATACACATCGTGTCTGATCCGGAAGGTGGCTCCTCTGCAGGCGCGTCAGCAACGGTGCTACAAGTGCCTCGAGATGGGGCACGTCCGAGCTGCGTGCAGGAGCGAAGTGGACCGCTCGACAAGCTGCATTCGCTGCGGGAAGCCGGATCACCAGGCGAAGAGCTGCACGGCGGAGGTGCGCTGCGTCGTGTGCAGCGGCCCGCACCCGGTCGGGCATCCGACGTGCCGGCGCTAAAAGTGCTGCAAGTGAACCTCGGGCGAAGCCGGGCAGCCCAAGACCTCATGCTGCAGACGGCTCGCGAGTTAGGGGCTCAGGTGGTGCTCGCCTGCGAACTATATCGACCACCTCGGGATGATCCGCGGTGGGCCATCGATGCGGAACAGAGCGTGGCGATAATAGCAACAGGGGCGTACCCTATTCAACGGCTTTGGGGGAGCGTCGTCCCGGGACTCGTGGTGGCCACCATAGCGGGAGTAACGTTCGCCAGCTGCTACGTGCCACCCAGCAGCGGCATCGAAGACTTCGAAAGCTTCCTCGGTGCGGTGGAGGTGTCTCTGGTCGGACACACAACATCGGTCCTGGCCGGGGACTTCAACGCCTGGAATGAGGAGTGGGGGAGTGCGCGCACCACCCGGAAGGGGCAGGAGCTCCTGAGCGTGGTGGAGCAGCTGGCGCTGCATACGCTGAACCGCGGCAACGTGCCCACGTTTAAGGGCAACGGGGTTGCGCGGGAAAGCGTTATCGACGTTTCTTTTGCCAGCCAAACTATTGCGCGACCGGACTCCTGGCGCGTGCTCGATCGCTTTTCCAGCAGCGACCATGCCTACGTCCAGTTCCAGGTGGGCGTCCCAGGACAACGTCCCACGCGACGAGGCAAGCAGCAGCAGCGAAGTCGAGACGGGACAGCCAGACACGCCGGGACCCGGTGGAAGACGACGCAATTCGATAACAAGTGCTTCGACATCGCCCTCACATGCGGCCACTTCGAGCAGGTCGCAACTCCGGAGGGGCTGATCGGCGGACTGACCCAGGCGTGCGATGAGATCATGGAGAGAGTACACGGGGCTACTTTCCATCGCAAGCCCCAGGTGTACTGGTGGTCTCCTGAGATCGAGCGCCTGAGGGAGGAATGCGGAGCAGCGGAGGCCGCCCATCGCAGGGCCCAACCTTCGGAGCGTGCGGTGACGTCGGCCAGGCTGCAGGGCTGTCGACGATTGCTGCAGGCCGCCATTCACAGCAGTAAGGAAGACAGTATGCAAGAGCTGATCGATGGGGTCGAAGCCGAGGTGTTCGGACTCGGTTACAAGGTTGTTCGAGCAAAACTACGTAACAGGGCACCACCGGAAACGGACCGAGCCGTACTAGGTCCGATCGTCGAAGCCTTGTTCCCGAATCATCCGGCGTTTGAGTGGCCGGACATCGATGCGTGCAGCGAGGCTCTGAGGCCGGTCACGAGCTCGGAAATTCTTTCGCTGGCCGAGCGGAT